>NC_139217.1:47407152-47702433 GCF_055691185.1 Crinia signifera
CCCGGCTACTTTGTTGCACATGTTGAGACTACTGTTTGGTTGTTGAATTGGTAGAATTACTGCACAACTTCATGGCTTCCTTACAATAACATACTGTACATAATCCCCAATGTTAGCAGGGACAGAATCCCGGCAGGAGATGGGAAGGGACGTGGATTACTGCCGGGGAACCCGCAATTATAATCTCCCTAGAATTCCTATCCCAGGATTATTAGTATTTGTTTCCTGCACTCCGCACTGGTCTGACTGCTGAGCGGAACATAGAACGCAGCGCTGAGTATTGTCCCCAAATATGTCACACAGACAATGATGGACTTCCCGGACAGGTGTCACTAGGACATAAGCCCGACACCAATTTAGTCAGTTAAATTAGGTAAATTAGGTATTATATATGACATTATACAAATCAGGGGCTAAAGCCCAAATATGCCCCAAATACTCGTTTATATGTTCGTTCAAATACGCATACTTACAAACAGAATCCTAACTGTATAAAGATTATATAAATATCATCCTGTACAACATAATAGTAAATTGACAGTAATAATAACGATTGTAAACAAGATATTTAGTATTAGTGGCTTCCAATAATTCTACAATGCTATACTAATTCTACAGTAATATATATATATATATATATATATATATATATATAATATATATATATATATATATAATATATATATACACACAAAAGTATTATTAGTACAGAGCAATGACGAAATAAGGAACGATACTAAAAATCATCGAAGTATGGGACTAAATTATAAACACACACACATATATATATATATAATATTTAATATATTTATACTTATTATTCATTATAATTACTACTTCTATAAAGCAATGACGAAAAAAGGAACCATACTAAATAATAAACCTTATTTCAATCGTTGATGTGTGAGTCCTACATACAGTGTAATATATATATATATATATATATATATATATACACATAATCCTATCGATATGTAAAGACAAATTTATATATATATATATATATATATATATATATATATATATATATATATATATATATCGTATGTAAAATACTCTGAAAGAATTTTAATATTTTAAACCCAAAAAAGCAATTTGTTCCCTAGGTCGAATGCAATCCGCGATCAATAATCACCCTAATAAGTGTAATAGGTTTTAATCGAGTAATTATCCGAATTGTGACCCTATAATTTAGATGTTGGGACAGAGTTTGCCAGCTGCATGAAAGAGATACGCACAATTCGATAATAGGATATCGACCGGGCCAGTCGTACATGACACTCCGGGGCGACTCACCCCATTATCGCGGCTCCTTCCCGCTGCTAAGCACATTTTCCTTTAAATGTAATCGAAGGAATTTAATTGTTTTTCCAGAGATAACCGGCGTTTTGTCACAATTAGTCTGATTCTCCGGGAAAAAAGTCAGGGGGGGCAGAGAAAGTAAATTAAATGTGTCCCCCACCCTAAGCTGGAGTGGAGGTGGAACCAGCAAAATAAATGATATTATTATTATTATTATTATTATTATTATTATTATTATTATTATGGTTAGGATTCTGGTTAGGGGCCAGGTGAGGACAACAATGCCGCTGAGACCCTTATAACCAGATATTGATTGCCCCTTACTGACAGATGATGTTTTCCGCTGCTGGGACAGGACAAGGACCTGGGGCTCTCCACCTGCTGTGGAACTACAATCACAGCATGCCTAGTTTGTGGTATGTAGTGTCTCAGCAGATGCCCAGGACATCTGTAGCACAGGGCATGCTGTGAGTAGTAGTTCCACAGCAGATGGAGAGCCGCAGGATGCTCATAGACAAGATCACCCATGGAATTTGAATGTAGCAATTGTGTTGAATTAAATGTTAAATATACTAACGAGGGTTTCTCTCTGCTGCAAGACAGGTACTTACCTCCATCCGCCTGGCTGCCAGCAGGTACCTACCCCCATCCAACTGGTTGCTAGCAGGTGCCTACCCCACCCACCTAGCTGCTAGTAGGTACCTACCCCCATCCACCTGGCTGCTAGTAGGTACCTACCCCCATCCACCTGGCTGCTAGCAGGTACCTATACTCATTCAACTGGCTGCTAACAGCTACCTACCCCCATCCACCTGGCTGCTAGCAGGTACCGACCCTCATTCAACTGGCTGCTAGACAGATACTTACCCCCATCCACCAGGCTGCTAGACAGGTACTTACTTACCCCCATCCACCTGGCTGCTAGCAGGTACCTATACTCATTCAACTGGCTGCTAATAGCTACCTACCCCCATCCACCTGGCTGCTAGCAGGTACCGACCCTCATTCAACTGGCTGCTAGACAGATACTTACCCCCATCCACCTGGCTGCTAGACAGGTACTTACTTACCCCCATCCACCTGGCTGCAGAAGTAAAGCTGGCCATACATCTACAGATCGATTGTCAGATTGGGCTGGTTGTAACAAAATCCTGGTATCGGATGAGAGTAAATGACAGTTGACCATTTGCTTTGAAATGCCGAAAAACTGCCAAAAACTGTCACTCAGATATTAGCAGGTGTTTGTTCCAATCAGCCCAATCTGACAACCGATCTGTAGATGTATGGGCCCCATAACTTGTCTTAACTTTCTCAACTTCCTGACATTTCAGCTGTGATATGATACAGCGGAGGGAGCATTACACCACACTGTACATCCTGCTGCTGCCAGGTAAGTGGGATACGCAGATATAAACTTCAGTATTCTCCCCCATGGAAATGGTTAATGCAACCGTATTATATCTTTTTCAGTACATAAGACAAAAATAGCATTTATAGTAGTTTGCAGCATATCAACAGAGTAGCAAAAGTAGCAATATCCGGCATACACTCTGTATATACAGTAGATATACACACACACACACACACACACACACACACACACACACACACACACACACACACACACACACACACTCACTCACTCACTCACTCACTCACTCACATATATAGCAGTACACCTTATAGAAGTTATAATTACACTTTCCGTAAGGAACTTACTTAGAACATCAGGGGACTTCTTGCAGTTGTCAAAGTCTTCTAAGAAGGGTTTCTGGTTGGGCAAGTCACTGGCAGCCTCTTCGTGCTTGTCCTCTGCCCTCAGGATATAGTCACTGTTGGGCTTGTACACTATTGTGCAGTGCCTCTGCTTGCTGTTGAATTTATTAGGGTCCAGGATGTCCAGGACAGAGAAAGACGTGGTTCTGTGCACGGCTGCAGGAGCCTCTTGCCCTGGGGTATTGTCTCCTGGTCTATCTCTGGGACACACAAAGACTGGGAGGTCGTTGGAGGACAGCCTCTGTTCCCCATGGCTGTCTATGATCTCCCCGTGGAGGCTGCAGGATACAGCCTCCACTACAACTGCTGCCTGGGATTGCGGCATGGAGATGTCCCCCGGAGCCTTCTCCCTGCTCACATTCATTGCTCAGTCACTGGTTTCTAGAAGAAGGCTGCAGTCCTAGGCTATGCAAACTTCAGGTGGCCCCAGGTTAGGCGCTGGTGCAGCACATGGAAACCATAGCACCGGTCATCTGAGAGCTCCCTTTAGGCTGGGTGTAGTTCTCAGAGTCTTGTGGACCTGTGGGACTCGCTGTCTGTTCTTCTGCACCTTGTGGAACCTCTCCAGTCTACAAGTCCTCGGCACCTTCTGAGAGTCTCAGTTTCCTGGTCACCTTGTAGGACTATCAGACCTTTGGTCTGGTACACTTTTTAGGACTGTCAGACTTCTGGTCCTATGTTACCCTCTGGGACTCAATATTTTAGTCCTTAACAGCTTCTTGGGTTCTCAGTGTTCAGAACTTCTAGAATGTCCTCTACGTCTTCTATGACTTTTAGTCGCCTAAAGCTTGTGTGACTTTCAGTCTTCTGGTCCTCTGCACCTGCTGGGACTTTTTCAGTCTTCTGGTCCTCTGCACCTGCTGGGACTCTCAGTCTTCTGGTCCTCTGCACCTGCTGGGACTCTCAGTCTTCTGGTCCTCGGCACCTGCTGGGACTCTCAGTCTTCTGGTCCTCGGCACCTGCTGGGACTCTCAGTCTTCTGGTACTCTGCACCTGCTGAGACTCTCAGTCTTCTGGTCTCCTGCAAGTGCTGGGACTTCTCAGTCTTCTAGTCCTCTGCACCTGCTTAGACTCCCAGTCTTCTGGTTCTCTGCACCTGCTGAGACTCTCAGTCTTCTGGTCCTCTGCACCTGCTGGGACTCTCAGTCTTCTGGTTCCCTGCACCTGGAGATACTTTCTTTTCCTCTCAGTCTCCACCAATCTAGTTCTCCCTCTCAGACCTATTTTGCTCCAGCAGCTGGAGAACTGCAGGTGATCTGACTGCTAACAGCTGCTGCATTGGCCTCTGGCGTGACAGATGTTGATGGGCTCTCGCCTGATGAGGAGTGCTGTAGAGTGCAGGGTGGGCAGAGGGAGCCGCTTGGTGCGTCCTCCCCATCAGCTGGGAGAATAGCAGTGTGAGCAGTGATGCAGCGTGATGCCCTGTGCCTGCGCCTCACACCCCTCCATCCATCTCTGCAGCATCTAAATAGCCTTATTTGGGAAAGTGGGAGGTGATGGGAAATTCTTTTTAAATAATTGCGGGATCAATAGCAGGAACTTATACAGAGAGAGAGACCATCAGATCAGATAGGCTAAGCCTCAGTTGGAAGTGGCTAAATGGATTATAACATTGTGACACTAATATAAGAGCAGGAGGCCGCCAGCGATGCACAATATCGGAATATGGGAGTCATAATGACTCCCAAAATGTAATAATGTAATACAGGTGAATGCTGGGGACAGACATTAATACCGAAAATATACAACACACACACACACACACACACACACACACACACACACACACACACACACACACACACACACACACACACACACACACACACACACTATATATATATATGTATATGTCTGTGCGTATATATATATACTGTATATGTTATATATAAATGTCATATTTGATATTTATATATCAGATACTGTAGATCTTGGGTTTCCAAAATAAAGGTTTATTTAATGAGACATTTATTAGGACCCCGACATCGGATAAATAGAAGTTTGTATTAATTTATTCATTATATATTCGTGTATTTCGTTTATTTATTTTTAGTTAGAAAACCACAAAAAGTAACAAATATTTTTTCTGTATTTTTTTTAATTATAGATTTAATTTAGGTGTAAAATTATAAAAATGTACATCACTGGCAGTTATCAGTGTGTATATATGTATTTATACCTGCAAGACATGTGCAACTATATATATATATATATATATATATATATATATATATATATATAAATGTACATATATATTTGCACCACATGGCTTGCAGATATGTCTGTGCGTATATATATATATATATATTCATATGGTATATATATATAATATGACTTCCATGTGCAATTATACACATACATACATACATATATACATACTGCGTCTGTGTATGTGTGTATATATATATATATATATATATATATATATATATATATATATATATATATGTATATATAGTGGCACATGGCAGTTGCCAGTAGGTGTGTGGAGGGAATGGAGGGATGGGGGAGAGGAACGATCCGTTTTCCCCTCGGATGCCTCCTGACACACAAGGACATGTCTCTGTAATTATCCGAGGCAATGATCCTTTGTAAAGCAGAAATTAAAAGTTGTGAGAAATAATGGGCTAAAACTATCACATGCAATTTCTGTCCGAGGTGGGGACACGATTAGCCCCTGAGAGGACTGAGCCCAGGGGAGTTGGTGCAGCTCTGGGGGGGAGTAGAGAGACCCCTTCATCTCTCCTCCCGCAGCTGCACAGATTGCAATCACTCCCCAGCACGCCAAGCATCCGATATACGCCTTTATTACGCTTTATCTGTAAATTATAAATCACTTACCAGGGTGGGGAGGGGGGTTTGGTATCGCCTATCTCTCACCGGGGCTGGGTAATTACTTCCCCCTATGATGGCAGGGTTATAATTTCGTTTATTTAAATGATCCGATCGCTGAAAATGTTATGTATATATACAAAATATTTTATATATATATATATATATATATATATATATATATATATTTATTTATACACAGTTATATATATATACACAATTAAATATTTATATATATAAAATTAATTAAATAATTTATATATATATATATATATATATATATATATATATATATATATATAATTATATTTTTTACATTTAATTTGCCATATAGCGGCTTCATACACCTCACCGCAAATGCGACTTTTGTTAAATCGCAGTAAGATAAATTAAATTGTAGAATCTATATGCAACTAAAACAGCAACAAATATCAGGTGCAGAGGAACAATATCCTGTATTGCACCATATCTGTGTATATGAGCTGGGGAAACATGGGTGACCAGTGGTAAAAAATAACAGCACACGGGCTGCAGTTATTATACCGTTACTGGTGATTATACGGGGCGATTTCACACAATAATAAATATAGGTTAAAAAAAAAAAAAAGGTCTTATTTATCATCAAAAGCGACGTCTGATTGAATACTTATCGTCGCTGCGTCAGAGGCGATTATTGCACAAATCTGCGAATTGCAGACGTCATTTGCACAGGAAGCAATGACGTCTTCAGCATTTCTGCACTGACTTTATTGCATCTATAAAATGATACAGGGGGAGGGGGTCCAAATGCAGAAACAACATCTTTTCTTTTAGAGGCCAGGAGATAGAAAGATGTTCTATGGCTTCTAATCACAATTGATTGTCAATTAAAGGCTCATTTGCGCGATCTCCATCCATCTGCCATCTCTGGTTATCTGCTGGCCAGGAACTTAGCTGTGAGGGCTGGCTGCTAGATGGCTTCTGACAGCTAATATCTCTCTTATCCAGGCAGATGACCAGTCCTCCTGCACACAGACATTTCCATTTGATGCTCTCACTGGAGAAATCTACATTTTCCTGGGCTTGGATATTGATTGATAAAAACTGATTGTTTGATGAGCATGGGATGAGCCACCTTGGGACAGAGGATCAGACGAGCAGAGGGAGTTTGGTTGTGATCACAGTGCGGGCACTAGGACCTCGGAGACTCCCCCAGACTTCCTCTGGGCACGCAGGTGTAATTTCAGTGCCAGGTAGACAGGTTTATGGCTTAACCGCATGGGTCTTAAAACTGCGGCCCTCCAGATGTTGTGAAACTACAAATCCCAGCATGCCTTGCCACAGTTTTACTATAAAGGCCCATACACACTAGACGACTTTCAGCTGAAAATTTTCACCTTAAAGTCGCCTGGTGTGTATGCCCCCCCGACTGCCGACTGGCGATGATGCGCGCTCCCGCATCATCGCCAGCGAGGTGGGCAGTCTGCTGGATTTACCAGCACATCTAGCGATGATAGCTGGTTTTTCAGCCATCATCGCCAGGTGTGTACGCATCGCGGGCTGAAAGATGATGCACTTTCAGCCCGGCTGACCGCCGCGCTCCCTCCCCCTGCTACCCCGCCAGCTGCAGATCATACTCACCACCGCTGAAGCACCGCCCCCGCTCGTCTGCCCTGCCCGGCTCCATAGTTCTCCAGGCTGCAGCTGCTCTTGCCCGGCCACAGACTGAGTCAGCTGACGCCCCGCCCCTCCCGGCTTCTATCTGCCCTGCTCTCTCTGACTTGCTCCACACGGAGCATACTGTACACTGGCCACCAATGTTATTAGCCAGTAATATATACATTGCTGGCACATGCCAGCAATGTATATATTAATGGCTCCACTACCCACCAATGAATATATATATATATATATATATATATATATATATATATATATATATATATATTATACATATACACAGAATTATGGAAGAAATAACATCACTCCAGGCTCTTGAAAATACAGTACTTTTACTGCGCTGCCAATGGCGTTTCGGGATTTTACCTGATCGCTTGGCTCTGAATATGCACAGCCCAGCGATCAGTTCTGAATCAGGCCCCAAGAACAGAAATGCACTGAATAAAATGGATGCTGCTCCCACCCTTGGAATACAAACCCAGCCCATTATGTAAATAGCCTTTTATATGAAAGATTTTCAGCAAAGTCTTTTGCCTCCTGAAAATCTCTCACTCTTTGGGAAAATAGCTCAGTGTGTACGCACTATTTTGGTGACAGATATATCTATCACAGATTTTGACAAAGTCTTTTGAAATGAAAATCTTCGAGTGTGTATGGGCCTTAAGGGAGTGTTAAAACTGTGGCAAGGCAAGCTGGGATTTGTAGTTTCACAACATCTGGAGGCAGGGGCGTAACTACCATAGGTGCAAGGGGTGCAGCTGCTATGGGGCCCAGAGCTGAAGGGGGCCCATCTTTGCTGTCAAACTAATATGTTTTGCATACATTTATCACCATCAGTTGATATATAGGGGGCCCTTACAAACTTTTGCTATGGGGCCCACGAATATCTAGTTACGCCTCTGTCTGGAGGGCCACAGTTTGAAGACCCATAGCTTAAGGTATTGTTGGATGCAAATCTTACCATATGGTTTCCAAATGTCTTATATGGTATGGACCCACAATGCACCCTGCACCCATTATACTTGGATACTTACCCTATGGAGTGCCACGTAGCCAGCAGCAGTGCTGTACAGATAATTGAGGAACTGTCATGGTGGCTATTTTGCACATATGTAGTAGGACAATTACCTCCCAACATGCACCTCTCCGGGCGGGACACAAGGCTCTGTTCCTGGCCTTCCCTCTTAGGGCCTTATTCTGGTTGACTCGCTCTCGCGCAAATTTGAGTCATCTAGAACCCGCCCTGCGAATGGTGGTATGCCCACCCCCCTTTGCAAGCCTGGTTCGTTCGCCCGGCATGCGAATGGATGTTTAACATAAACATCCGTTCTCATGCCAGTGGGAACCTCCCCCATCTTTCGATGGTTGCTGACCATCGAATGATGCTGAAAGCGCACGCATATGTAAGGGTGGTCCAGACCCGTCGTACATATGCATGTAGATTTCTAGGGAATTGGGCAGGCAGCTGACATCCGGTTATGTCACCTGTCCGCCCCCCACATGTGTATCACGAACGCATTAACATGTGTACAGCCAGCATTTTCCGGGGCGGTTAACCTGCTGTCTAGGCTCCGATTATATGCAGCCTAGCGGACAGGTCTGAATCAGTTCCTAAATCCAGGCAGTATGGACGGTGTAATGGTTAGCATTACTGCCTCACAGCGCTGAGGTCATGGGTTCCATTCCCACCATGGCCCTAACTGTGCAGAGTTTGTATATTCTCCCTGTACTTGTGTGGGTTTCCTCCGGGTACTCCGGTTTCCTCCCACAATCCAAAAATAAACTGGTAGGCTAATTGGCTCCCAACAAATTAACCCTAGAATGTCTGTGTGTGCCTGTACATGTGGTAGGGAATATAGATTGTAAGCTCCACTGGGGCAGGGACTGATGTGAATGTTCAACTATTCTCTGTACAGCGCTGAGGAATATGTGTGCGCTATATAAGAAACTGTTAATAAATAAATAAAATAATAAATAAATCGGCGTCGCCCATTATACCCATTCACCCTTCTTATAACCCAGGTCACATTGCCAGGTTAATAAGCTGTAGCACTTTCACACTGCAATTTTCCCCGGGTACATATATCACCAATCCGGCAATAACCCGGGTCCAAGGTGCAATGTGAAAGGGGTGTAAGTGATTTATCAAACACTGTTGCTACTTTTGGCCCTTCTGAGTCACATAGTTTGTAACATCGCTACACTCAGTATCGGAAACGATGCACGCTTGTTAAGGAAGCCCCGCCTCCCGTATATTCTGTACATGCAGCTCAATCCTGACTATATTGTCAGTGACAGCATGTTCAGTGGGGACCCAGTGACTTCACTGCATGATATCAGTCAGTGTGTATCAGGGCTTAAAGTGGTCCTGGAGAGGTGGTGGAACGCCTTTCCCCTAACATCGACCACCCCCCTCCCCCTCATTAGGCAATAGACCAGTGGCAGGGAATTTGTGCCCTACCTCCCATAAAGGGACAATGGTCCCACAAGGAAGGGGTGCGGTCACACAATAGTAACTCCAATTAAAATTACAACACACAGTAGCACAATCATATACACATTACACCGCATGTAGTGCCCTTGATTCATAATAAATCACACAGTATTGCCCCTTATACACATAATGCCCACAGTTGTGCTGCTTATACACATCTGTCTCTGTCATTCCAGCAGCTCAATGTCCATGCACCTCCTCAGCTCCATGCCCTGTGTCCCTGCAGCAGCTTCCCCTTGTTTTTATAGGTTTAACCCTTTTCTGTCCATTTTTTTTTTTTTGCAATTCAAACAGTCTGGTTTAAATGTTTAAATATATATTTTTTTTAATTCATTGTCCGGGTCAGAGCTCTCCTCTCCTACTGGTCCCACTGGAAGCCTGTAACTACTGCGGCACATCAGGCGCAGTTAGCGTCAGCGGTGTTTAGTCAGCTGCAGTTGGGGTCACAGTAGCGTGCGTCTCTTCTTGTCAGTTCCCTCCTTTATCCCTGGTCTTCCTTCTTTATGCTCTCTATATATTTAGCTGTTACTTTATTTTGTCAATTTTATGGAATTCATCGAATTTTTTCCTGGATTTCTTTTAGATTGTAAGCTCTGCTGCGCAGAAGTATCACAGCTTTTGTGTGAAAGGTGTTCCTGTATTGCTGACTGTGATCCCCTCTTGTGTAATGCTGCGTGAGCTTCATAAAGTAAAATAAGTGATAAGCAGGGGCGGATTGGCCATTTCCTGGTGGGCCGGAACTGATTTGGCGTCCTATTTCCTGCCTGGGCCACTGCTGCTGGGCCGCGGGCCTAGCACACAGGGGTTAGTGCCCGCGGCCACAGCCACCAACTGCACACAGTCAATATGGCCTTGACGGCGGTCGCTTTCGGGTGACGTCACCTGGGACTGAGCGGCTTCGGCGTGGGTGGCGGTGGGCGTGCGTGGCCTCAAGCGGCGTGTCACTAGCTTGGTAAGGGATGCGCGCCTCCTCCCCCCCGGTGGCTCATTACCATGCCAACCCCCCTGCCGGCTCATCACCGTGCCCCCCCTCCCCCCTCCACCGGCTCATTACCGTGTCACCCCCCCCCGGCTCGTGACAAACCCCCCCTGCTCCTTACCATGACAAACCCCCCCAATCCGCCCCTGGTAATAAGTCCTAACATAAATAGGGTCAAGATGCAGGCAGTTGGGGGTGGCGACGGTGAGTGTTTCTGAAATCTGTCGCTGTTCTCTCAGATCTGCTGATGCCGAATCAGACCCGGGGTCCTGTAATGTTAACCTCTACCAAAATGTCGTAGGGCAACCCCCCAGTGGGCCCCCACTGCTCTTGGGACTGTGGTATATTTTTCTTGTATACGGTCACTGGGTTCACGGTCGTGGTGCAGCAATGTTATGGTATCCATGTCGACTGTGTCGCCATTTGAACACACACACACAAATCGACCTTTTGACTGTTGACCTAATGCTTGTGTTGACCTAATGACTCTGTTGACCTAACCCCATGTCGACCTTCAGAGGTTTCAAAAGGTGTCGACCTTGATGCATGTCGACCTTCCTCTTGTCGACCCTCGGAACCATACCGGTATTTTCTATAGTGTATTGCCATTTATTACCAGTTAGTTATATAGCGCACACATATTCCGCAGCGCTGTACAGAGAATATTTGAACATTCATGAAAACACTGGCCGTACACATGCCAATGCATTCGTGACGCAGGTGCGGGGGGGGGGGGGGTGAACAGGTGACACAACCGGATGTCAGCTGCCCGCCCAATTCCCTAGAAATCTACACGCATATGTACGACGGGTCTGGACCACCCTTACATATGCGTGCGCTTTCAGCATCATTCGATGGTTGGCGACCATCGAAAGATGGGGGAGGTTCCCACTGGCATGAGAACGGATGTTTTTGTTAAACATCCATTCGCATGCCAGGCAAATGAACCTGGCGTGCGAAGGGGGGGTGGTCGTACCACCATTCGCAGGGCGGGTTCTGGATGACTCGCAAGGGTGCAAATTCGCAGAAGAGCAAGTCACCTAGAATAAGGCCCTAAGAGGGAAGGCCGGGAACAGAGCCTTGTGTCCCGCTCGGAGAGGTGCATGTTGGGAGTCCTACTACACATGTGCACAATAGCCACCATGCCAGTTCCTCAATGATCTGTACAGCACTGCTGCTGGCTACGTGGCACTCCATAGGGTAAGTATAATGGGTGCAGGGTGCATTGTGGGTCCCCCAGGACCCAGAGGTCCGTGTGCACTGCACACAATGCACCCATTATAGATATGCCATTGCAACCAATCAGCTTTTACTGTGAGTGCCAATTTACATGCTTGGTAAATCCAAGTGCATGGCTAAGGGAGGCAAATAGACTTACTGTATTACATTCCATACCATATAAGAAATTTGGAAACCATATGGGAAGATTCGCATCCAACTACACCTTAAGCAATAAACCTGTCTACCTGGCACCGACATTACACCTGCGTGCCCAGAGGCAGCCTGGGGGAGTCTCCGAGGTCCTAGTGCCCGCACTGTGATCACAACCAAACTCCCTCTGCAGTCTAGAAAAGGAAATACAGTGTCCTATTAGCACACAGAAAGCAGCGATAGGTACAGGGGAAAGAAGGTCACCCAACCCTCAATACAGACAATCTATACAAAAAAGGTTTTCCCCTGTCACAAAACGCGCTCACAACCTATTTGATATATAGTCTTAATATCTGTAGCTCGATCCAATTCAGATGTGGGGCTCCCTTATTCTTTTCTTTCTCCTTCCTTAATTCCTTAATTTCTATTGTTCTTTTTTCTCAGACGGGGAGGTATGAAAGAGAAGAGAATATGGGATATGGTATAGTATGTTTTCACAGGGTTATATGATGGTTATAACCACCACCTTAGATAGAAGTTGGTTTATCAATTGAAGAGGGTAGCGTACCCTACTCACACCAAACAAAAGATGTGCCCCGCACATAAAGGTTTCTTTTATCCTTCAACAAGTACCACGATTCACCTCAGAACTACACGTGGCCTCTCCTATTGGTATTTCTTTCCCAGAAGAATAGGTGCACCTTCACCCAATGTGATTCAAAGGAATGTGGAGGGGGATGTACCCCACTTACACAGCACTGGGTGTTGTCAATCCTATCTCGGTTTCTTTGTAGGAGTGTTCTCCTTCCAGAATTTTAACTCCTTCCGTATTTTTTATCAATAGGCGTATATATACCAAAGAAGAGAAGGGAAAAACCGTACTTAAAATGTATAACAACTTTTATTTCTCCAAAAAATGCAATAAAAAACTTTTTAGGGCTTAGTGGACCACATCAACTGCACATAAACGATGGAAAAACACTTAACTTTGTTCAGGGGATCAGGTCCGGACTGATGCCCTTGAATTGGAAGTGACGCACGTGCAATAGTGTAGGTCTCACGGTTCAGCCCAGACTCCTCATCAACGCGTTTCAACCTTGACAGGTCTTCCTCAGGATGTGTGATGTTCATCTCAGGATGTGTGATGTTCATCTCAGGATGTGTGATGTTCATCTCAGGATGTGTGATGTTCATGAAGACAGGGTGGGGGGTTGAAGTCATGTGACATCAGCTGTCCGCCCGCCTCAGGCATTGGCCTGCCCGCATACCCATGAGGAATGCCCATTGTTTTCATTGGGATGGCCCAGCGCCGCCACCGCCCCCATCCCTCCCTATCCTCTGCAAACTGCCCGGCGAGTGAGCAACTAATCATTAGGGGAAGATATACTAAGTCTTGGAGAGTGGTAAAGTAGGGAGATATAATGTAAAAGCCAATCAGCTGCTAACTGCCATGTTACAGGTTGTGTGTGAAAATGACAGGAGCTAGCTGGTTGGTACTTTATCTCTCTCCACTTAATCACTTTCCAGAGTCTACTATACCTGCCCTAGGAGTTTTTGGAAATCGTTGTGCCTGTAAACCAGCCAACCAGCCCCCAACTGTCATTTTTTCAAACACACACGGTACCATGACAGGGGCTGAGTTGCCGGTACTTTATATCTCTCCATTGTATCACTCTCCAACTCTTAGTACACCTTCCCTAATACAGGCCCTTATTCAGATCTGATTGCAGTACAAATTTGTTCTCAAAATGGGCAAAACCATGTGCACTGCAGGTGGGGCAGATGTAACATGTGCAGAGAGAGTTAGATTTGGGTGGGGTATGTTTAAACTGAAATCTAAATTGCAGTGCAAAAATAATGCAGCCAGTATTTACCCTGCACAGAAACAAAATAACTCACACAAATGTAACTCTCTCTGTACATGTTACATCTACCCCACCTGCAGTGCACATGGTTTTATCCATTTTGAGAACAAATTTATACTGTGGTCAGATCTGAATAAGGCCCAGTGTTATGATAGATTGCCACCCTGCAAGAACATGTTTTATGTAGCATTAGAGTACTCTGCCATTTCCTTGTGGCCTTACACAGAAACCTTTGCGGAAGGGATTACCTTATGGATAAATTATAAGGACATATGCCAATTTCCATCTATCAATTAAAGCAGATCTAAGCAGGTGGGAGTATTATCAGCTTTGGGATCAATAGCCTAAAATCCTACAATCTGAAAACACATTCATCCAATTTGTTCTAGGTGCTAAAGGGCTGGATATTATTGATGATTATTGATGGTGTTAATTCAATTAGTTTGATTCAGTCGGGCTCTGCTGGGATCTGACAGCGCCACGAGGGATCCATGTGTGGACGACGCTGGTTCGAGGCACTAGGCCAGTCTCCAGTACGTTTCCGGGCAGGTTGAGTGAGGTCCTTCGTTTCTTTTTCTCTTCTGTTACCAGCATTAAGAAAATCCATTGAGTGTGAAATTGAGTCTTCTCGGCAGGCCCAAACTCAGGGTAATACCATTTGCTAAAGTTTGCTTCAGACCTTTTAATAGAATGTCTTTTGCACCAAGTATAGAAAACATTGTACAGGACTCACCTGGTGATGATTTTGTTTTGAGAATGATTGTTCGGAGGATTTAAGCTGGGTACACATATATACAATTCTTATTTTTTGCAACCGTTTCGGCCGACCGTACTCCCGTCGGACCGTCCACAAACAACAGCCGACTGCAGTCCAAACTGTGCCCTCCAGCTGTTGTGAAACTACACATCCCAGCATGCCTTGCCATGGTTTTAGCATTCCCTAATAGCAAAACGGTGGCAGGGCATGATGGAACTTGTAGTTTCAGCTGGAGGGCCATAGTTACCCAAGCTCCTGATGAAGACGCGAGCTAGCATAGAAACGCGTTGAGCAGTATCCAGTATCTCTCCACTGCACCTTACTGCCATTTGCACAATACTAGGACTGCACTATATCCCGCACTTTATTCCGGACCGGTTTTACTATTGTTTCCAGGACTTTTCCAATTCAGCAGCTATCAGCAGTGTCATGCCAGGTATGCTTATACCAAAAGGACTGCCATAACAAACCTGCCTGGATCACCTGGACCTACTGGGCATTTATCCGGATTGGGACATAACATATGCAGCCAGACCCTAAGGAGACTTCTCATTTCCCCCGTCTCCCCCTGGTAAATATAACGTGCTGGTGCCAATATTGTGGAGATATTTACATCAGAGAGCCTCTGTCCTATTATATGTATTTTTAATGTATTTTTATTGTTATGAATTATCATGAGAGCTCTCATTGAATTATATTTTTATTATTAAATGTTATAAATATTCACATGTGGTAGTGTATACTTCTTCAGAACAACCTAGCGCTGTACATCCACCTTTTTCTCTTGCTTATATACAATTGGGAGAATTACACACTCCATGTACAGCAGCTTTGGCCGTGCCTGTGGTTCCTTTCTTTTTTCTGTCCATAGTTTGGAAATGCCTGATTTACTGTAACAGTTTTTGTTTTATATGGCACAGAACAGGCATACGGGACATTTTCCTGAAGCTTATTCAGAGAACGTCTCTGGGCTGCTGAGACCACATTTTACTTTGATTTGTATGAGAATATTTCTACTGACTGCTAACTAGGGAAGGTGGGTGTTTGCGCTGATTGCTTAGTGTTTAACGGGTGCATTGGTAAGCCCACCTGTGCGGATCTTTGTAACAAACGAGGTGCCTGATTCAAAGCCAGTAGTTGGCCCCCGGAGAGAAAACCTGCCTCATGCAAAACTGCGATTGAATGGCAAAAATATCGCCATTCGCTTTTCACCTGCAGTTCCATCCGCAATTTACGAAACATCGAATGATTTCTGTACACGTGTGTTAGGGGCAGATGTAATAAGCTTCAAAAGTGATACGATGGAGAGTGATAAACAGCCAGTTAGTCAGCTCCTACCATAGGTGACGATTTATGTTTTTTCTGGTGGGTGCTCAAGCCAAAAATATAGGGGAGTGGCTTAATGGGGAAGGGGCGTGTCCACAAAATAATACCAATTTATATTACGCAGCACAGTTGTCTCCAATAATCAAATTACGGCAGCAGTGCCAAATACATAAATGCCCCCACAGTGCAGGTACATAAATGCCACCACAGTACCTGTGCTGGCAACAAGGGAGGGTTAGTGCGGTGGGACAGTGATGGGTGGGCCGCTGCTGAGCTACTTAGTCAGTGTGTGCTGTGCGGCGCCGGCATCTGATGTCAGACACTGGCACCGCACAGCACGCACAGGCTGTCCCGCCCCGTGTCCATGTATTACTCCGCGGACAGAATACACTCTTCCCACCGTCCCGGCATACTGTTTCCCAGGTGGTGGTTTCGGCGATACGGGTGTTGCAGTCGCAAATTATCAAGTTAACATAGCAGCCCAGCAGTGGGACTCCGGCCCGTGGGTGCTCATTCATTTTTGTGGGTGCTCGGGCCCTTGAATGTTTGGCCAGGCTGCCCTGAGGTTCCTCCCTATGGAACTTATTTAGTCCCATTTTTTACAAACAGAACAAAAACCATGGCAACGGGAATTAAATGGACCTTGGGTTAATAATTCCGTACCGTCATCGGTATAAATCCCGCAACAGAACAACCATTGTTTGTCCAGGGTGTTGTCCTTCTCAGATGACCTTACCACATATGGGCCAAAGTTGGTGACTATCACTTTAAGGTGTTGGGACCCCCAGTTGCTGGAATACCTCCTATGGTTGTTGATGCTTTCTCTTCCAATGAAGGACATCATTTTGGAATATACGGGAAACGCACCTGAGCCCAGAAACAATGGATCCAGTTTCCTGTGTATACTTTAACATCTTATACACTTTGATCCTGATTCTGGTTCATTCGCAAAAGCAAGTTCTCTCTCTAATGGATAAATCCATGTGCACTGCAGGGGGGCAGAGAGATAGATTTGGGTGTTTTATTGTTTCTGTGCAGGGTAAATACTGGCTGCTTTATTTTTACAGTGCAATATATATATATATATATATATATATATATATATATATATATATATCAGTTTGAAGTACACCCCCCACCCAAATCTAATTCTCTGTGCACATTAGCCCCACCTGCAGTGCACAGGTGATCTTAACTATGCAAGGTGGTTTAGTGTTAGGCTGGGGGTTGAAGTGTTAGGTTTAGGCTGCTGGGGAGGGGGAGATAGTCTTTAGGGAGGGTGGGAGGGTAGAGGAAGACCCGTAAAAATGTAAGTAAACTTACTGGACCCATGTCAGGATCCCTGTATCGGCTGACAGGTGATGGGGATGACGGCAGTCACAATACCAATGCCAGCATCTCCACCGGCCAGTCATCTGTATGTATTTCTTGCCAGGTGGTGTGGCAAATATGGCCACGAATGAAAAAAACATCTATGGGCAAATATTTTTCAAACACAGCTCGCCAGACAGGTAGGAGGTCTCAGGGAAGTGGGGGGCACAGATCATCTTCTTGGATGACTTTCGATGAGCTAGTGGGACTAACACAAGCTGTGCCCCATCTCATTTCTTCCAGTCACAGGAACCCCCCTGAGCATGGACTCATTGGAGATGCTTTCAAGAATTTATATGCATGCTGCAGCTTTACAAACTGGCCACTGTGCAACTTTATGCAAATTAACCAACCACACCAAAAAAACTTTGTGGAAGTCCAATAAGGAATTGCTCTAAAATCACAATCATTACCTATGCACAGTACTAAATGTCATCCAATTAGCTCCAGAGAGACCTGCAATTACCAACTGTTCAAGATGCTGCTCCGCAAAGCTACATACACTCAAGGACTGGTAAGCTGCATGACACCCTGCCCTGGAAAGCTACACTCCATCCAACCATAGAAAAAAGGGGGGTGCGATTACACCCCCTAACCAGTGTGTATAACAGTGAGTACTGCTTTACCCATTTGTATTGACGGTGGTCACAGAATATGAAATATACAAGATTTAGCCAAAACCAAATTGTCGACCATATGTGTTGACCATTGTCATTTACTATTAAATAAATGCAAATTGCACATGTAATTTCTAGCTAATAGGTGTAGATTAGTCCATTCCTATTATCCTTTTGCCTCTCTAGTCAAGCATATGGCACATAACACCACAGTGGGTACAGAAGACATTGTGTAGGATGATGAAATTAGCGCTTCATGCATGTGAAGAACTGGTTTTGTCTTCTAAAAAAGATCAACAGTTTAATCCCATGGCAATAAATAAAAAATCGGAATAAATCCTTGTACATTAGGGAGATTGTTTCAGCGCTTTCCCCCGAAAACGGAAACCCTAGTTGATATCGGGGCTGCCATCAGAAATTGAAGAACCCACAAATGACAATTTAGGCGTCCCTCTCTTGTGTGGGATGGATGAAATTTCACATATGGAGCCAGCCGTGAACTAATCGGAGCTCGTGGACTGGACAGACAATCATGAGCCGCCACTGTGTAGTGACCGCCTCTATACTAGAAATGCCATCGGTGCTGTGTCTGCCTTGCTGCCACTCGGTGCTCCAGCTGCAATCAGTTGGTGGAACCAATCAACACCCAGTGGCGTAACAATAGTGCCGCAGACCCCGCAATGGCAGGGAGGCGCTGACTGTGGGCGCCGGGGATATTGTTACGCTGTCTCCTGCCGCCGCATTTGCTCTGCCCGGGAGTCGGGACACACAGATTTACTAGCCTGCATCCCGGCACTTCTCCTGGCTGGCTCCTTATGAATAATGTCCCTCACCAAATGGCCGCCCCCTTACAACAGACAGTTTTTGAGGATGCTAGAGGAGGCGCCGGTGCCAACATTTTCCCGGGGTGGGGCGCATATTTTGGTTTAATGCCACTGTCAGCACCGCTGCCAGCCGGACAACCTCTCTGTTCGTCAGGTCCTGAAGTACCACCCCGATGGTGGTCCTGGTTGATATTATTGATTAACAATCTTTGACACTGTTTAATAGTGTGAATATTTTTTTGTGGACTATAACACTTGTATATGAGTCATTTGCAATGTGCAGAATTTTTTTTTTCTTGAGTATAGTGCAGGGTCTTTAATTCCTGCATTCCTTCATAATGAGCAAAACAATATGCCATCTGCCTCCTGTGATTTCTATATAGGATGAGCTTTCCGTATTGATCGCCCATTTGTTTGGCCAAATCCACTGGATGCTTATATACACCGCAGCATCCGTCTAATTTATTTTTGAAGTAGACCAGCTTCAATGCTGCCGTTTATCTCTCCGAAGCTTAAACAAAGCTGTCATGCATTATAATGTTTTTAAGTGGTAACCGGCTCTCTGGAAATTAATTAACTCAGTCAAAGAGGGTTAAATGTTAAGAGGAAAAAAAAAAAGATTATGAAAAGGATACCCAGCGCCTCGCACACAATGGCCAGCGCTCGCAGAGAAAGATTTAACAGCCCATGGGAATTCAGGTTACGATAGTAATGAGTTTAATTGCTGTTAATGCTCCACCAGCCTCTTTCATTATTAAATTAATATTATCACACGTGAATTATAATTACAAGCTTAAATTACCTTTTTTTTTTTTGTCCGGCTCTCAGAGGACCTATTAAAATGTTTGTTTGTGGCAAAACGGTCTGCAACTTAGTAGCTGTAATGCAAACGTTCTGCGCACACCCCTGGGACTGAGATCACAGTGTCGCTATAAGCCTCCAGCATCAGGTCATCAAAATCATTTGTCTGATACTCCTAGTTCTGGTACAGGTTATAAGGGCCTAGCTAAAATTAAGACCCATTGGAACCTCATTAGCTCGGTATCCCATTCACTGAGGGTTGCTGCGGTGGGGGGGTTGGGGGGTCAGTGTAGGCCATACTTTTTCTTAAGGACCTCCGCACCACAGCAGAGAGAGAGGAAACGCCCCCAGTTCCAATATAATGACAGGATCAATGGGTGAAGTGACGTCCGTTTTATCAAAAGCGACCACTCTATCACTGTTCACCGGTTTTAAGTAGAAGGCAAAACACAGTATTGAAAGAACCCAATATGGGTGATAATATAATATCTTTACTAGTATATTGAACAATGGCTGTTGCCGCTAAGAAAAAAATGATCTTCTTCATTTTCCGCACCCTACAATATGACCCAATCCAGGTGGGACAGAATGCTGTATTCTTTAACATCATTGCCAGCGGCAATTTAACTACCACTGCAGCAATACCATATGGGACTTAATGGCAGTTGGTGTTTCTTCCATTATTACATTTGGTCGCTGACCATCGAATGATGTGGGTGTTACCCCAAAGGCTGTGAATGGATGTTTATGTAAAAAATCCATTCGCAGCCATTGCGAACGTACGCGCCTTGCAAATGGTGGGCCGGCGTACCACCATTCGCAAGGCGGGGTTAGGTTGAATCGCAAGCCGTAATCCGTAATGTACAAACGATCCCAGGCGGCAGCAATCTCCATAAAATGTCACCAATCACAGATCTGTAGAATGGGGCTGGGCTAAAATAATGTGAATCTTATAGGATCTCATCATGTTAGCTCCACCCCCTCCATACAGAACTGCGATTGGTGGTATTATCTCATCACCCTGCCCTCTTCACAAGGAAGAGATTGAGATGCAGGAGATCCACCTACTCTTCCGGAGGTCCAGGGTACTTACTGTTATTGACTGAGTGGGATGCAATCCCGAAATTCATGTAAATAGTCAATGATTGTCCACTGCACATTGCATCAAAGTCGTGAAAAAGTTGCACAGTTGCATCAAATGTGTACATAAAATGTTGCCGTATTGGTTGAGATGCACGGACTTCTGTCATCATGTTCCTGGATACTGCGTAATGGGGGTCATTCTGGTTGACCCGCAATGCTGCAAAATTCGCAGCTTTGCGGGTCATCTAAACACTGCCCGCATGAAGGTCTGCCCACCGGGATGCAGTTACAATTCCGGCGGTCGGGATCCCGGCGTTCAGAATCCCGACGCCGGAATCCCGACCGCCGAAATGCCGACACATTCTCCCTCCGTGGGTGTCCACAACACCCCTGGAGGGAGAATAAATGAGTGTGCCGAGCGTAGCGAGGCACCGGGCCCGCTGCGTGGCGAGCGCAGCGAGCCCGCAAGGGGGGGGGGGGGGGGCGATCCACGTCCCCCCCTTGTCGGCATTTCGGCTGTCGGGATTCTGAACGCCGGGATCCCGACCGCTGGGATTCAATACTGAATCCCTGCCCACCCCCACGCTGGGCATTCCCATGGGTGCGACCACAGCTCCTCACCCCACGCCCCCCCCACCCACTGCTGTGTGCGAGCGGCTGGCAAATAATCAGTTCGGCTGCACATGCGTATAAATGTTTGCAATGGTGCAGGGGAGTGCGGGAACCTGAATGAGGTTAATGTGTGTATTATTGCGTTAGCAAATTGAGCTATTTATAACTACACCTTTACCCCGGTACTGATGAGTTCCTGATCGCACAGAAAAGACAAAATAGCAAAGCTACAACCGTATCTTTATTTTACACAATGCACAATGTACTCTAACTATATACACTATATGCAGATTCAGTTCCCTCCAGTGGTTGCTCCAGAGAGGGGGCAGCAGCACAGTTCCAAATTCAAATAGGGGAGCCACACCAACTGCCATTCCAAACTGACTCACTGGCAGTGGGTGTGGCTCCCTTATTTGAATTTTGAACTCTGCTGCTGCGGGCGGTGATTGTGAAGAGCTGCATCTATTTCGACGCATCCAATATGGCCGCATCTGCTGTCAAGCCGGAATCAGCGTCTAGATATGCCAGCAAAGAAGGGAAGGCGTTTCCCATTAAACAGTAGTCTCTTGGCACCTACAAGGGTAACCTCTGCATGTGAAAATCAGAAGTGGGCCTATGTAGAGTTCCCTTATGCACACACGATGAACCCCTATACATGGGTTTATACGCGGCAGTCCGTCACCTGCTAATAGAGCAGGGGGATTGTACAGATTGTAAGTGCACAACGCCAGATAATGTGCATTCTGCATAAAACGTCGCTTAGTGTTTATCCCGCGCGCACAGAGAGAATCAATTAACACTATCAATGGCAACATCTCCTCTGTAAGCACAAAATAAGCAGCAGTGCTAATCTTAATTAGAAAATGAGAAACAAAGAGAATTTCCTTAAAGATCCCCATTATGGGATAGCAGATAAACCCAATTTGAACAGCCCCCGGAGGGATCTTTGTTGGACAGGCCAAGGTGACGGTGCGCTAGAGGACAACGTGCTGCGCCACCACAAAGACCTCTCTCCCAGCACTCCCGATCTCTGTAGGTCTTCAATAAAACCTTCAAGGGGAAACGCACCCCCGGGCCTGCTCAAAATCTCTTAATCCATATTCTCTGCGCAATGGCACAAAATACAAAAAAAAAACAGCAGAAGGCGAATGTTGTACAAGAAAACCCCTCTCTCCCTCTGTGCCTTCCATTTATTTCCCTTTGAAACATGTAGGGGGTGGGGGTCCGGAGCTGCCCAGAGCACTGCAGACGGTTTAACGATTTCAAATGAGCTCTGACTGTGGTGAAAATCTGACAATTACACATCAGGATGGCAGATGATGGCTAAAATTACCAGAAATCAATATTCTCACCGGGTGTCCCGGACTGATAAGGCTCGCCAAGACAATGTTGACTATTAAAGTCGACAGCTTGAGATATTACACTATTAGTTATGCTATTTTTAATAATCTATAATATTTGGGCTATAATTAATTAATTATACGGGTCAGATAGTATCTAAGGCTGGAATGAGGTCTGAAGGGTCTATTAAGGCTGGTAATGAGAAAGGAGAAATCTAATCTAAAGGCTAAAATCCATGAAACACGGGTGACTTTAGATACATATATCCGCAGTAACTTAGGCAGTTTGTTTATTTACATATACCGTATATATATATATATATATATATATATATATATATACATATATAACCTCTCCCCCCCCCCCAATTTTTTTTATATATTGATATATAAATGTGTGCTATCTTTACTTTGCTTTACTGCTGTTTATTTATGTTTTTTATTTGTTTGTTTTTTTATTGGTGTTTTACGTGCATTCCGGTGGTGTTGTTGATGTGTGGTACTTACTACTGGTACCCGCTCTGCTGCAACTCCAGCACCGTTTAAAAAAAATATATATTTCTATAGTAACCATCCAGGTGTGTTGTCATTATAATGAGCACCCTTCCCGAGCACTGATTTGTATGTGGGTCATGTTAGAAGATATTTATTGTGAGTCTTGTACATGTCTTGTTTGTACCCTGATGACAAAAAAAAAAAATATTTCGAAACATTGGCATTCATCTGCCTATTCATCACCCTAGTGCCTCTGACTATGGAGTATTGTTGGACCTCTGGCTAAGGTACCCATAGAGCGCACCGGGAATAACTGTCTTTTCAATATAGTTTCAAGATTTTGATTTGGGGAGGCACTGACCACCATTCAGTATAGACGGTATATATTTATTTGGTACTTGTGTATTATCACGGCGCCCACTACGCTATTTGCGTAGAGGGCTATTCACGGTAGTGAAATCGCATCGCATGCCATATTGTATGGCATGCGATGCGATTTTCCTATCTAATGTATTCACTACCCTGTGCCAGTGAATCCATTAAAAAGAAAGGATGCGATAAAAAATCGCATTGCATCGCATGCCATTATTGTATGCGATGCGATGAGATATCGGCTCTGATGGAACCTGGAATAATGGCATTTAATGGTAAAATGACATATAATGTAATTTATTTTGGACCCCCCCCCCACTATCCACGTGATCCCAAAGCGTGGCGAGTGCAGCGAGTCCCGCGAGGGGTGGTGGTACGCGTCCGACCAACCTTTTCATAACCCCACTATCCACGTCGGCGTGGAGTTGCTTTTATATAGTGTGGCGAGCACAGCGAGCCACCGAGCCCGAAGCGTAGCGAGCATAGCGAGCCCCGCGAGGGGACGCGTAATACAAGTAACATAATATGCGTCCCTTCGGGCTCGGTGGCTCGCTGCGCTCGCCACACTATATAAAATCAACTCCACGCCGGCGTGGATAGTGGGGGTACAAAAAGATCGGTCGGACGCGTATCGCCACCGCTTGCCACTCTTCAGGATCATGTCGATACTGGGGGGGGCCTTAATAAATTACATTATATGTCATTTAATGCTATAGTACATTATAAGCATCAAAATCGCATCGCATGCCATACCATAACGGCATGCAATGCGATGCGATTTCACTACGTTTGCGTACACAAGTACCATTTATTTCAATTGGCTTATTTTATTGTAGCTTTTTATGTATACTGAAATCCAGAAAATAAAATATTACAATTTATTAAAATTAATATAAAAAGCAATATGTTACACGATTCATTTAAAATCATCATCACATATATTACACCATAATCATACAAAACCCTTGAACCCTAGCATAGGGATACCCTTTCATAGGTAAGTTTTTGCTTCAAAAATGGATCCACCAAGAAGATACTGGATCTAAATTTCCTACGCATTTCGTCTTGAAAATACTTCTTATGGGGCTCTTTGAGTCTGTTTTAAATTGAGTAGTAGTAGTACGTTTATTTATAAGGCACCGCAAAGTGTCCGCAGCGCCGTACATAGCAAACAAAAAACAAATTACAAGGTAACGTACAGGGTGTGTTGAAAAATACAGTATGAATAGGGGTATAGCTGGTAGAACTAAAATCAGCATCAGTTCAGAAGTAGGTGTCAAAATTGTCGAGGAGACTGAAGATGAAGTAGAGGAAGGGAAGAACAGGACACGAGCACAGGTTAGGTAAAGAGGTAGGGTGAGTATGTGAGGAAGGAGGGCCCTACTCCTAAGAGTTAACAGACTAAAAATAGGTGGGTGGACGAACGAAAAACAATAGGATAAGTAGGAACGGAGGGGAACGGAGGCAGGATAGGAGGATCAAAAGAGGTTAGGAGGAGGGATAGGCTAGTCGAAAAAAGTGAGCAACTTTGAAGATATGGGGGCAGATGTATTAAGCCTTAACAAGAGATAAATGCAAGTGTGATAAGGAGAGATAAACGTCCAGCCAATCACCTGCCAACTGCCATGTTACAGGCTGTGTTTGAAAAAAGTCAGTAAGGAGCTGATTGGCTGGACGTTTATCTCTCCTTATCACACTTGAATTTATCTCTTCCCCTGTGTTTATTTAGATCAATTTCCACATAGAGGTAGTTGGTAATGTGCCTTTACAGATTCTTTTAGGTTTCTCAACCCTTAACTGTACCCAAATTACTCCATTTATTTGCCACCTATAACTAGCTGTCCTCTATATGTCCAGTTTATTGTAGGGTATAAGATCCAGTACCTGCATGGTGGATCGATTTTTGAAGCAAAAACTCACCTATTACAGAGTATCAAAATAGAAGGTATGTCTAAAGGTATGTACACACGGTTCGATTCTGTCTCATGTCAGATTTTGACTATCCGATTTTTACTAAATGCACTTTAGTTGTGCTTTAGATTAAGACTATCTTGCAATTTTCCCTTCTGACTAACTTTCCATCTGATAACAATGAGGTTAAAGGTCAATTATCAGGTGTCATTTGAAATCAGAAATTGGGTTGTGGCTAACAAATGACAGCGACCAATAACATTCACGTATTGGCGTCAGGTGTCCACATCAACCATAAAAAAAAAAAAAGTTCAACAAAAAGTTAACCGAGTTCTGGAAAAGCAAATAATAAAGAGTTCATTTATAAGTGAAGTTAAACTTTAAAATAGATGGGAGATTTGGTACTTACTAATGTAATGTGTTTAATCCCTGAGGGATCTTATTCTTCCTAGGCTGATCCGTGTCATCCGATTCAGCGGAATAGTTACAATGAAGAGGGACCTAGGACCATGTCAGGCATGACTGAGTCTTATGCTTTGGGGGGAACGGAGAGAGGAAGCTGAAGGATGGAGCTCGATAAACACTCTTTTTATTGCTGATAGAAAAAATAAAACAGCTGTAAGGAGAACCTGTTTTTTTTTTTTTTTTACATTTTATTGTAGCACTGAATTCAGCTCAGTTCATTTGAGCTCCTGTCAGGTTAGTGAAAAATACAGGCCACCGAAAGTGTGTACACAGCAGCTGACTCGTCCCATCTTTCATGAGAAATAACTTCCAACCGGTGACTGTGTTTCCAATCTTAGCCCGCAGGACCGCGCTGGGTATAAAAATGTGATTATTATTAATATCCTCCTTTCACAGGGTTCCGTCCGGATGCTTCATTTGAAAGGAAACAGGGGGTTTGTCAGGTGCTTAGGTTTCGGCCTTGGTGATACCAGAACGTGAACATCATTAGAGAAAGGTTAGTGCTACCCCATAGAACCACCGCACTTTTTTTTTTAGTTAAATCATTGAGCCGCAGCAAGTAGTGCCAACTGACAGTCAGGGCACTGGTGCAAAAAGAGCCCAGTTTCCCCCTTTCAGTTCCAAATTTTTGGATCAACTACATATGAAAATGTTTTTTTCAAATGTAGTATTTCTTGGGGCCATTTCTTTTTTTTGGGACAGGTGTTTTCCCAGTGGCTGTTGCAGTTGTTCCCAGTTGCGTTATAAATAACCAGTAAATGGAAATAATGCATCCAGTGGCAGTTGCAGAGCTGGGATTGCAGAACAGTCCAAAATTCAAATAGTAGAGCCACATCAACTGCCACCTCAGACATTGCCACACATTATCGGCTACTTTATTTGTAATTTTGGTCTGTGCTACAGCCCCCCCCCCCCCCACTGCAACTGCCACTGACTTGATCTATGTTCTCTTGGGCTGTGGTACAAAATGTTGGCATTTGGAATATTGACAAAGATGATATGTCAACATACGGGGCAGGATGTAATGACACCTGAGTTCGGCGGCAGTGCAAAACCATGCCTTGTCAGTGATTGTCCCTTTAAATTTTTTTCCAAGTTTAGCCAGCGAACTTAGGTGTCATTACATCTGGCCCCTGATGCGTATTAACATGGGGATAATGTTGTCATTGTGCATCCCTACACTCTGGTGTTGAGATTCTGAATATCTAAAAAATGACTGCATCCAGTTCTCTTTTCACACACGACTTGTAGATATTTCTAGGTTGGTGTGAACACCGCAGTGGCACTTGGAGGTGAGAGTCACAGGGGCAATGGACTGCAGACTTTTACTGACAAGATACGTGCACAATTTGATGAAGTTCGTCAATATATATTATTATTATTATATATATTATTATCTTTTTATTTTATTCTCCATTAAGAGGCCAGCACTCAATGAACAGCAAAATATTGAGGTTTTTAGTTCAATGACCGATCATGGCCGTTCAGTGTTCATTTTGTATGTTTTAACAGCATACCTCCCACCATGACTTATTCCAGGAGAGACGAACTGCTCTGGTCCAGGCCTTCCATGCCATTGGCAGTTGCAGATGTAGAGCTGAGGCACAATCCCTCCTGGAATGGGTCATGTTGAGAGGTATGTAAACAGTGATTGTATGGGTTTCCTCTGGGTGCTCTCACATTGGTAAGTTAATTGCGGTACTCTTTACCTAGAACGGCGCCCATCGCGGGCATCGCATGTACATCGCATGCCATTATAATGGCATGTGATGCGACCGATGCGATGCCCGCGATTTTACATAGAAATGCATGTTAAAATGTAAATAGCGTCAGGTCGCATTGCATGCGGCCAAAAAACAGCATGCGATGCGACCGACGCGATTACCGCGATTTTACATAGGAAACAATGTTAAATGGCCCACAGACCCTAAATAACCACCCTGAAGTGTGAAATGGCCCCCCCAATTGTTAACGCCACCCCACGATCAACGTCAACCCGAAGCATGGCGAGCGCAGCGGTACGCGTCCTCCAACCTTTTCATACCCCCACTATCCACGTCGGCGTGGAGTTGAGAATAGAAAGTGTGGCGAGCGCAGCGAGCCACTGAGCCCGAAGCGTGGCGAGCGCAGCGAGCCCCACGCGGGGACGCGGATACCTGTGAAGCCCGCGAGGGGACGCGGATACCTGTGAAGGTATCCGCTTCCGCTCGCCACGCTTCGGGCTCGGTGGCTCGCTGCGCTCGCCACACTTTCTATTCTCAACTCCACGCCGACGTGGATAGTGGGGGTATGAAAAGGTCGGAGGACGCGTACCGCCGCCCCTCGCGGGCTCGCTGCGCTCGCCACGCTTCGGGTTGACGTTGATCGTGGGGTGGCGTTAACAATTGGGGGGGCCATTTCACACTTCAGGGTGGCTTTTTGGGGTCTGTGGGCCATTTAACATTGTTCCCTATATAAAATCGGGTCAATTGGGCCATTTAACATTGTTTCCTATGTAAAATCGCGGTAATCGCGTCGGTCGCATCGCATGTGATTTTTTGGTCGCATGCGATGCGACCAACACGATTTTTTACCTTGCGATGCCTAAGATCAAAATCGTGGGCGCTGTTCTAGGTAAAGAGTACCTTAATTGCTAACAAATAAATTAACTCTAGTATGCGTGTGTCTATGTGGTAGGAGATTCCACACCGTTTTTGTTGGCACCCCCACGAATCGCCGGGCGTCCAACCCGGAACAGCCCCCTGCCTGTCAATCAATCGAGCGCCACGGCGAAGAAAAAATTTGCTGAAGGCTCTCGATGCGGGGGTCCGCACATGCCCAGGCGCAGACCCCTACCATCAACGAACAGGGCTGAATCAGTCCTAAGTCTGCAGAAGCTCTTATTCCAACACTGAGGACAGAGCAGGCTTTTCGTCCCTGTAATACCGCTCATCATTCATTTGTAAAGAAAACCTTTAATTTGTAACATAAAATGGCGTTAAACCATAAATGCGGTATAATAAGAAAACACTATTCTGGAGCATTAAAATAACACTGATCTATCCTACAAAAAATAAAGACTAAAAGAAAGTAAAATGACATTTCTGTGCCACTCGTCTGCGGCAAACACTCACATGCATGTAAAGAGCCATTATTAATTAAGTCTGCCTCCATTATGGGCCTAATGAACAATTAACACAAACATAATTACTGCACGTTGACATTTAACTCGTAACATTGTTTTAATAATTTTCTAAAATTGCTCTCAGATGCATTCTGTCATACTTAAATAATGGCAGCACTTTGTCATGTAAATTAAGTGACATTTGCATTGGGTTTTTTTTACACAATCCTACAGGATAGCGCTGGGAATATATACAGTAAAGGGCCATGTGTCTGAGCAGTTGTGTAGAATAGAAAACTAGAATAGAAGGTCCAGATTGGGTAACATCATTTGTACCATAACGTTTTCTCTTGATCATGATTGTTTTAGTAAAGCGGTCTGTCGGGCAGAGAGACAAGAGAGAGCAGTGGGCAGCCCGGCACTATTTGGAGCAGATGCGCAGCTATTTGAAATCTCACGCAGACTCCCGAGCCAATCGGAGCTCGTGGTCCGGCAGCCAATCAGGAGTGGCAGTGGTGGCTCCTGATTGGGTGCTAGAATACGTGTTCCGATTGGCCCGTGAGCAGGCGCGAGATTTCTAATAGACAAGCTGCTCTGAATACCGCCGGGTATCAGAGCTGCCCACTCTGATCTCTACTTGGCTGTCACCACTCTCTGTCCAGCCGGCAATGTATGTAACTCTTCTGTGGCAACAAGCATGAAATACTCCTTGGAAAAGAGCATTTAAGTCCTCCTTGGCAATGAGCATGTAACCCCCTTTGGCATCGAGCATGTAATCCCTTTAGACAACGAGCATGCACTCCCTCATGGCAATGAGCATGTAATCCCCCGTGGCAACAAGCATGTAATCTCCCGTGCCATCGAGCATAAAAGCCCTTGGCATTGAGCATGAAACCCCCTGAGCATTGAAATATGGGTGACAGCAAGAGGGTGACAGGGGTCGCAGTGGGCCAGTCCTCAGGGGCCCCGATGCATTGCACCTGCTGCACCAATGGTAGTTCCTCCTCTGATCTGAACAATTACAGTGATGATGTGTTGCAATTTAATACATTCAAAACTCACTTTATTTCCTGGTGTCTACCTTGTTTTAGGGATTTGAAGTGATGACATCAGAACTCAATCATCATAAGTAATGACATCACAATTGAATCTGTATACAGATATTATTTACAGAAGTTTTTTTTAGAAATGCTGCAGCATTGACGCCGCCAGGTGTATCGCTCCCGCACCGCTGCCTCAGTTCCACGTACTCCGGTGTTCCATTCGAATATCAGATCTTATTGCTCTTTACAGAAGACACGAAGAAGGGATATTCCTCACTTTAAATGAGATTCAATCTTTTTTAAGGGAGCCAATTACACTAGTAGGTTGTTAAAACATATTTATGAGAAGCACCTTAATACACCACAAAGTGCCGCAACCTCTTCTAAGACAAAATAAATGCCACAATGTTTTCTAACATCTAATTGCAAACATGACCTGGCAGAGAAGATGTGAAGCCCGTGAGAAATGCTTATGGGCGTACAGAGTGCTGAGACTAGACGCTGCGGGCAGATCCGTAGCAAGCTCAAGATTCCGGGCAAACGTATTACTGTATGTGGATGGACTCTTTCTCCAAGGTCACGTCAAGTCCTTCCTTCGTTCCGTCTCATCATTTTCATAAACAGCCTACAACGTCCTAGATAGATCTGATCACGCTGCAATATTTTATAGTAAGATTTTATCACCCAGCAATTTCCTATGGGGAGATTTTATCACACAAGGTGTAAAATGTTCATTTGCTGGCATATTGTGCAAAAATTAGTATGGGTGCAGCTACTGTGATAGAGCGCGCTGGGGAGATAATGTTCTCCGTGCCCCAGTATTCAGCGCTCATTCAGAACTGTAGTCAAGGGGGAAGGGAAGGGTAAACGTTACAATACTATATGCATTAAACTTTAATGATTTTTCATGCACCATGAATGTTTGCAGACATATTTCAGTCTCATTTCTTTAAGGTAATAACTGAGGTAGGAATCTAATAAACACCGTCATCCTGATTCATAGCTGTACGATAATGCATTAGCAGCTGCGTTTCCAGATGCAGACACTTTGCCAAAATATGCAAATGTCTCAGCCGGCAGGATTTGCATTGAGGGGCTCTCTGACAACTCAATGTGATTGCATATCTTTCGATTATCGGCCTTGGGCCGCTTAGTGTCATGGTGCAGCCACTTAGGCCAACAGAATACTAGCTTGTATAAAAAGGGACATGGACACTGGGGACCACACTGTAATTATGCCACTTTACTGTTACGGGCGACACCAGGTGGTACTACAGTAGGTGGCACTATTGATCTTGCCTGGCAGTCTCCTGCATGCTAAAATGTCTCCTTTAACAGACACTGTTCCCTTATCGGATTAGGACCACCAGGTACTGCGGTGGCGCCAAGACTTACTAGGGGACAAGACTGCTACAGGAGGCTGGGCAAAGCAAGTACAGAATTGGAGTCAGGCTGCGACACAAAGGAAGGGTCAGACAGACGACAAGACAAACAAGGAACAAGAATGCAGTAATGTGTGAGACTAGCGTCACTTTACTGCAGATGTTAGCACAAGTACAAGGCAGTGGATCGCAATGGCCGAGGTGGAGTGTAATGGTTGCTGATAGTGTGTGTCTAAGTGCAGTATTGAGGACCTACAACCAATTGATATTGGTTGGGTGCTTCGGCACTCCACAGAGGGGGAGGAGGGGGGTCAGTGATGAGGGTGAGAAGGCAGTGCTGCCCTGGTCAGTGATGCCGAATATTATGCAAAACAAGAGGGTGTGCTATCACTGGACATAAATTGACATAAGGAACAGAAGAAAGAGAGTATGTCACTGTGTGATGCACCTGGAGATCAAGTTTATTAAAATTTAACTTTTATTGTTATTATTAAAAAATAGCGAAGTATTGACACACAATAAACAAATTGACACAAATGAAACACAAATGTGGTTTAAAAAGGATAATATACCCCAACTTAGTGTGAGCCCAATGTTTCTCCCCACCGATGGATATTAAAAAAATCAGGGTCAGAGTCCACTTAATTAATTAATATGCCTGGTGGCTGTATTTGGGAGACTGACTGTTAGTTTCCAATATGTTGCAGGTGCACTAAACTATGCACTGCTGTGATTAAATAATCATTCAGATGCCCCGCAAGAACTCAGAGTGGGGTGCAATACATGTGTACACATTATTGGAGAGACTGAGTATTTGTATCCAATCTGGTGCAATTGCATTCAGTCTCACATTGAAGCAGTTAAATTAACCATACGTGCCCCGTATGAATTTATAAATCGGGTACAATTGCTAGTGATTATCAATAATGTGACCCACATGAGACACAGCGGTGGGTCCCGGGTTCGTCGCAGCCTCACTGGTGTCCCTCAGTGTGTAGTCAGTCCGTACTGAGGGACTCTGACCCTGATTTTTTAAATATCCATCGGTGGGGAGAAACATTGGTCTCACACTAAGTTGGGGTATATTATCCTTTTTAAACCACATTTGTGTTTCATGTGTGTCAATTTGTTTATTGTGTGTCCATACTTCGCTATTTTTTAGTAATAACAATAAAAGTTACATTTTAATAAACTTGATCTCCAGGTGCATCACACAGTGACATACTGGGGAAATTTACTAAGGTAAAATCGTATACAAAATTTGTATTTGTACAGCAAAATACGATTTTTTTATGCGTATTTGTATTTTCAGGATTTACTATCCTGAAAATACGGTGATGTGTATTCGTATTCATGGTGTATACATGGCGTATTCGTATTTTTGAATACGAATACGAGAGAATATGACATCGATAGAATACGCCTAGTTTTAACATGAAACAACATACTTTAATCATTTACTAACAATTCGTATTTGTAAAAAATACAAATATGAATCGAAAACGCATACGAATCGTAAAAAAATACACAAAAAAAATACAACTTGATTTGGAAGTGTATTTCACATCTTAGACTTGTACACATGAGGAAAAAAATCAGAAAATACCCCCCAGCTGATCAAAATCACAAATGTGTGACTTATAAAAGGCCACTAAGCACACATACACACTTTTAAAATGATTTATTTTTTTTTTTTTAATTTTTTTACACTGCAGCCTGCACGGATCTGACTGATCCATGCAGGCTAAAACCAATATGAATTTATATTTTAAAATACAAATGTGTATTTTAACATACATACGGTATTTGTATTTAAAAATACGAATTTGTATTTAAAAATACAAATTTGTATTTAAAATATGAATTATAATCAGAAAAAATACGAATCAATACGCCATCGGATAATACGAATCAGTTAAATACGACTGATTAGTAAATTATCCTCCGGAATACGAATGAAAATACGACTACACTAGTCGTATTCATTCGTATTCATTTGTATTAAGAATACGAATACGAAATACGTATTTGTATTCTTAGTAAATTTCCCCCACTCTCTTTCTTCTGTTCCAAATGCCTAAAGCTGCCTAGTAGTGGCGCCGGCCCTGGTTAGAACTCATCTAGAATGTGTAGTGCAATTCTGGGCCCCACACTACACATAGGACATTATACAACTGGAAAGAAATCCAGAGAAGGGAGACCAACTTAATAAAAGGGATGCAGTCTTTAAGTTACACCGTCCAGTTTGCCAAATTAGGAATGTTTACGCTGGAAAAGAGACGTTTAATAGGAGACATACTTAACATGTAGAAATATATCAGGGGGCAATATAATGAACTATCAGGCAACCTCTTTGCTTTGAGGTCAAAGACGAGGACATGTGGGCATGAGGTCAGTCTAAAGGAGAGAAGGCTTATTAATGTCAGGGCACTAAAGGTATGGATCTCTGTTCCCGAAGAAGTGGTTTTGACAGACAATATAAATACATTTTAAATAAGGTTGGATAAAAATCTATTGGATGACGTATAACATTTATATAGTCCAAAGTTGAAACAAAATAAATAATTCAAATAGAGATATTACATCTGGACCATACCCTCTAACGGGTCCTGTATAAGGTTGAACTTGATGGACGTACGTCTTTTTTTAACCTCAATTACTATGTAACTATGTATATGTACAATTATTAAAAATGATAATTGTGTATACAACAGGCCGCTGCTGAGTAAAAAGAGGACATACCAGGCCATAGAGCAAAAAAGAGAACACGATACAAATAGAGATGTGCGGGCTCGGATTTCCGAGATCCGAGCCCCCACGAATGTCATCAATCCAAACCCGGTCTCGCTCAGTGCTGCTGTGTACTCTGTCCTCCCAGGGCCGGATTAACAATGGGCCAGGGCTTTCCAATGTTTCCCCGCGTCGCTAGCCCACCGGGAACCCAGATACCGCCAGGCAAAACGTTTTCCCCATAGGATAACATGGGACCCGCTAATTCCGACCCCCACCCAGTTCCAACGGCTGCCAGTTCCCCCTCCAGCATCACAGAAGCTCGATGTTGATCTTATTCAAACCCAAATCGCTGGGCCTTCAATCTGGTCCATATGGGTTCATTGGATTTAGAGATAAACCAATATTTTTCATTTCTGTAATGTAATTTCATGGCTGTTTATGTTGTTTGAGGACAGATTTCTCTCTAACCAAATGGCCCAGTTTCTTGGGACCAAAATCATTCAAAGCCCACATGTAAATGGGTCAGTTGGTTCTGAAGATATAGCTGGTTGTTTAAAGGGGGGTGGTTTTCTCTCCCCCTCAGGGACTAGGCTGGTGTAAAAGGGGCCAGCCCGGGTAAGTCCCTGCATTTGCTGGTGTGAAAGGGGTATTGTTTCAAATAGCCGGGACCTGCAGTGTTCTGAATACAGCCGGAAAGCCCCCTGCTTTCCGGCTGTCCCCAGTTACCGCGAGCATGTATTTCCCTTGGTATAAAAGTGTTCCTAGAAAGGTGGGGGAACTCTTTTCCATCTGCCACCTAGTAATTACCACCCTCCCCTCTACCCAATAGGCAATGATTTAAGAGACGACTGGTAATAATCCCAAAATTTAGCAATCAGATTAAATTAATTAATAATAATAACACAATCAAGCCAGATAGGGGTCTTATTGGATATTAAACTGATAAAAACAGTTACACACTTGCAGACAAACTCAGTGCTGCACGGAATGCCCACTGCTCCTTGGCTGCACATGGTAAACACAATCAAGCCAGATAGGGGTCTTATTGGATGTTTAACTGTACATGTAGGGTTAGGAAAGAAGCCCCCAGTTTCTGAAGAGGTATACATCACCAACCCAGGGGTAAAAGTGGTCCTAGAGAGGTGGGGGAACTCTTTTTCATCTGCCACCTAATTAATTACCCCCCTCCTCTCCACCCATTACGCAATGATTTAAGAGACGACTGGTAATAATCCCAAAGTTGAGCAATCAGATTAAATGAATTAATAATAATAACACAATCAAGCCAGATAGGGGTCTTATTGGATATTAAACTGATAAAAACAGTTACACACTTGCAGACAAAGTCAGTGCTGCATGAAACGCCCACTGCTCCTTGGCTGCACATGGTAAACACGATAAAGCCAAATAGAGGTCTTTTTGAGGCCTAGTTTTTCAAACTGCCATCCTGTCTGCCACTGCAATGCCACTCTTACATGAGCCACGTGTTTGTGATGCACACTTGTGTGGCTTAGCATAGTTATCCAGCTACCTCGGTGCAACCTTTTGTCCTAAAAACAATATTGTGAGGTGTGAGGTGTTCAGAATAGACTGGAAATGAGTGGGAATTAATGTCATTGAGGGTAATAATAGCGTAGGAGCAAAAAAAAACCCCCCCAAATTCTTCGATTTTAGCCGTTTTTATGCTTTAAAAAAAAAATCAGAACCCAAAACCCTAAACATTTAGGGGGTATTTTAACTGTGCAGAGTTTGTATATTCTCCCTGTACTTGCGTGGGTTTCCTCTGGGTACTCCGGTTTCCTCCCACAATCCAAAAATATACAGGTAGGTTGATTGGCTCCAAACAAATTTACCCTACAATGTCTGTATGTGCATGTACATGTGGTAGGGAATATAGATTGTAAGCTCCACTGGGGCAGGGACAGATGTGAATGGTTAAATATTCTCTTTAAAGCGATGCGGAATCTGTGTGGGCTATATAAGAAACTGCTATTAAATAAATAAAGAAGGAAATCAGGAACTTGAGGTTGCAAACATCCAGTAAACTGTTATCTGAGTAAGGTGTAGATGAAATAGCCAGATAAAGATAGGTCACTGCAGCAATGTCACCAATTACACCTTACTCCTGTGTGCAATTACAAGCATCCAAACACATACACACTAGTGTTAACTTCTGACAAAAGGGATTATCCTACCAGTACCGGAGCACCCAAAGGAAAATTGAAACTCACAGCCATATTTTTGAAAAGAGGATGAGAAAAGGTCAATACTTGGTATTGCATGTATATTAGTAGAAAAAAGTTTTTGAAACAATTTTTTGGGAGAAGGGGGTGGTGGTCTGTAAAATATAAATACGGAAAAAAATATATGATAAAATGTTAGGTTACAATGAATTATTTAAATTACTGATTTAATTTAAAAAAAATCATTACATTTAAATTAGACTTAAGTTTATAGAAATAAAATAAAAAAAGCAGCAAGATCGGGCATTTTATTTGTGCAAAATATGTGAAAAAATATACAGATGTAGCCACTGTCTTTAGAGCGGCCTCTGGTGCGCCATCCCCGCCCTGTACGCCAGAATGGGGCGTGCGTGAATGAGACGCTCACGCACCCCATTCACGGCAATATTATAAAATGTCGTACATATTGTTTTCTGTTTCTGGATGAGACTTTCCTACAGTCATCTGTCCTTTGTCCACTGTATTTTTTTCTTTTTCTTTTTGTAAATTGGAGACCCTACGATCTGAAAAATCATTTCAAAATTGCTTTTATTTTATGTGTTAAAATAAATGACCTACTGAAGAGTAAAACCAGTCAACTGCAAGGGGAACCCGGTGGTCACTTCAATATATCTCAGTGGGAACCAAATTCAGAAAAAGATTTCATAAGGGAAAAAAAAAATTGGTTCTTAGAAATATGACGAAAAAAAATAAAAATAAAATTCTCAATTGTTTTGTTAATGTCTACATTTAATGAAGATGGAGTGCAAACTTTAGAAAAGTGTATATTTTTTTTTTTTTAACTACTAATACATTTTATATGAGTATCTATCTATCTATCTGTCTGTCTGTCTGTCTGTCTGTCTGTCTGTCTGTCTATCTGTGAAGAAGGACAGTGAAATAAGCAAGCATTGCGCTCGCTATTATAGAAAGGGAACTAGCTGGCCACGTTCTGCGTACAGTGGCTAAATGAAATGTCCAAGAGACTTGTTTAAGGACTGATTTTTGGCTGTTAAGTGCTTGTCAAAGCTCTCAGGCCCTTTCACGAGTCTATAAAATACAAAATAATTATAGGAGCGCCAGGGTCACATAATTCATTGCACAGTAGATTTAACCTGCCGGCAAGTAATTCATATTTGTGAGAATTACATTGTTTTCCACTTTCTCAGAGTTATCGCTGTGTCTCTCTTCCAGGTCACTATGGATATCAAAAATCAATTTGGAAAGATGGATACTGTCAGAGGATAAAGCATCGAACTCAGTGGTGCTTTTACTCCACTCCTTTCTTTCTAAATAGAAAGGTTGAGAGACAGTTATACTTTCTTGTGAACCTTGGCATCAGGCTGATTGCTCTTATAAGGACACTAGACGCTACAAATGAAAGTGTTGGCTGACTAATAAAGGTCAGGCCTGCAACATATTCTTATCCCTGGGGACTTGGCTCTGTGGTCCCATCGTCTGGATTAGCATTACAAGCGCTGAAGACAGATAGTATTCTCAGGTCTAAGCTCCGAGAGTTTGTCTACAGAATGATTCTTTTATAAACTATGAAGAATTCCGCAGTCTTGACACTTTGTAGAGGGACATTATCAAGTCCTGTTTAAGTATTTGTTTAAGATTGGCAAAGTAAGGATAATGAGACTAATCCAGTCTGTTTGTGGTGGATATTTTGTGTGATTTGGCTTTGGGGTTCTCATATAGGCAAAGACGAGTGAGGGAGTGTCAGGCAGAATTGTGGGATATATAGGGTTAAGCCTAAGACAACATCTAACTAAATATGGCACTGAAAAACACAAAGTAACCAGAAATTGAAGAAGATGGTCCCATTGTGACGTCACTCTATGTACAGACACGAGCACACTACAGGCAAGTCTTGTAAAAACAAAATTGATATTGGTGACATAATGAAACATTAGAGGGTTTCTCTGCACATTAATCAGGGTGTGGCCTACAGAAAATAGATAGACAGTCAACAGGTTGACCTCAAGCTGTCGACATGCAAAAGGCCAACAGGAAGAGGTAGACAGAATAAAAGGTCAACAGGTACAAAGCTCGATAGGGATAAAAAAATGGTTTTCATTTTGTTTCATGGGTGCCATTTTGTGTGTTTCACCTCCATGTCTGAGCCAGATTAGTGGAAACGTATACCCTCGCAGGCTTGCTTCTCTCTCCAATCTTTGGACAAGGGGCCTCACTCTGGTAAAGCTGTGCATGGCACAGGATACTATACCCAGTCATAGTGGCATATGATGTTGACCATATGTACATCGATGACTGTCATGTTCACTCTCTGAACTTGTCAACCTTAAGCACTATCTACCTGTTACCTGTTGACTGTTTCACGTTGACCATTTGTTCTCAACCTTTTGACTATTTGATGTTTTTACTGTACATCTATCAACCGGATATCCCTCGCTCATTTTTTTTGCAATGTTTTTTCTTTATCTATCTATTGCACAAATAACCCTTGGGTTTCAGTAATCCAAGGCTGAGACCATCCACCCCTTGAAAAACAATTCAACCATCTTTTGTATTTGGGTCTAAAATTAGGACTTAATTAAAAAAGTGAGAAGACCACAAAGTATAATACATTTGAAACACCTCATATTTGACCTCAGCATTCATTAAAAACAGTGATAATGTCTATTGCAGGTGGATGATGGGAGTTAAACCCATTGACTGTATCAGTGGACCTGAGGATGAGGGTGATTTGTAACATAGGATATGGCAGTGGGACATTGGGTCAATCCTATTTATTGACATGCATTGGGTCAACTACTAAAGGTCGACGGGGCTTAGGTGGAGACCTGAAATAGGTCGATATGGCTAAGGTTGGAAGGTTGACACAAGTATTAGGTCCACAATGGCAGGTCAACAGCCCTGTTGACCTTCAGCGGTCGACTCAATGCATGTTGACCTAAATAGAGTCAACCTAGTGGCCGTATCCCATGACAGCAAGCAGTGAGCTAAACCCAGGCCTGTATCCTAGCAACAAACTTTTTTAGGATTCATTTGATATGTCCGACTCGTGATGTTCCATTTCACAATATTAAATCCGCCATCCCCTACCTAATTCCTCACAGACAAAGGGCCAGATGCACTAAGCTTCAAAAGTGATAAAAAGGAGAGTGATAAACAACCAACCAATTGGCTCCTGCCTGACATTTTTCAAACACAGTCTGTGACATGGCAGGCAGGAGCTGATTGGCTGGCTGTTTATCACTCTCCAATCAGCTCCTGTCTGACATTTTTCAAACACAGTCTGTGACATGCCAGGCAGCAGCTTATTGGCTGGCTGTTTTTCCCTCTCCATTTCATCACTTTTGAAGCTTCGTGCATCTGGCCCAAATACATTGTTGTGTTGCTCAATTTTAGAATGAATTAGCAGCTTAACAGCTGTAGCGCAAAAGTTTCCCCGGAAGACGGGAGAGTTTATTCGTCACGTTTGCCACATGTCACATGACCGGGCCCAGTGGGATTCTCCGGAACATTCTGAACTGGTTTTTAATACAACTGTGTTAAAGTGATCTAAATTGTTTCTCTGATAAGGTTAACTTTTGTCTGCAGATCTTTAGCTTTAACAGATGACATTTTAATAGACACCGTATCAAGTAACTCTTCAAGAAGATAAATTATGTTGTACAATCGTGAAATCCCCATTCATAATCTCTTCAATCAAATTACAGCCAGTCAGTGTATTTTCAAGTTCACACGAAGCCATTACAATGCTTTACATTATTGCTACCTCTGAAGGTTGTGCCAGCTAAATGAATTCTTCCTCTGCTGACACAGGGCAAGAATCTTGTTTGATGATTCCACATCTTATCTCTTCCTCTTCCTCTCTTCGCAGTTTGTGAGGATTCATGTTTTCCCAGATCTTGACATTCAGCTTCTCAGAGGCTATGTAACCCCTCAGGCACCGCTAGAGTCCTGCCAACCAGCGTACCTTCTTGGATCTTATCCACGGTCCATATTTCTCACATTTTGTCAACTTATAAGTGTTTTTCTTCCAGTTGTCATTTATCACTTTCACTCCTCTTAACCTCTTCAGTCCTTCAGGGAGTAGCACATCTTTGCCGAGTCCACCTTGTATAAACACATTTCAAGGAATATTAGAAGATCTTTTCTGCTGTTAAAGTCTCACGAAGGACGCAAAGCCGAATACACCGGCTCCGTCACTTATGGACCTTGTTTATGAAAGGTCTAAGCAGTGTTCCTACACAATTGTCAAGGCAAATCCAGCAAGTCCAGGCATTAAAGGTTTCTGGATGGCGGGGTTTGGGTCCAAAGTGCATGGGCTTATGGACAAAGTTGGCGCATCTGAGGGGGCTTAAAAAATGGGCTTCTCGGATTGGATGAGTTGGTGGCATAAAGTGCAGGCTAGTCATTCCTGTGCACTTTTCACCCACATGAGGAAACAAGAATATTTTAGGAAGTGTAGCAATATTTTTGGGACCATATTGCGGGAAATCTGTTCTTACTGCAAATAAATTGCCATTTTTGAGGTTTAGAGATAATTTCATGTATGAATTGGTTTGCTCATAATTTTTTTGTTGGCCTTAACTAGGGCTGTATGATAGGGGCAATGGCATTGAATATTTTTAGAATGATTATTTTATGTTTATTTGACTTTATTGAGGCTTGACCCATTTCTGCCCCAAGTGCTGCAATTTTCGGACTAGGAAGAGTAACCATGAAAGGGGACGGAGTCTTTTTTACATCTTTACGACAATAACTCAACTCGTATTTTCAAATGACCAATCAAAAAATGAAAACACGACCCTCCCCCATCAACGTCTTTGTTTATAGATTTTAATTGGCTACGAACAGCCTGCAGAGTGTACAGACCTAGAATCTGTACTCGATACTAACTGATGGGTGCATCATATCCTAGATACCTGCACATATCAGAAAATAGATCTATCTAGAACAATGTCCACAGCGAACTTTACCGTCACGTGCTACCCATCTGAAAGTAGGGGGCGGAATAAGTCACCAGCCATTAAAGGGCTCTTCTTCAGAGCCATCTTCTACTACTACAAAACCTCGGAGATACCTCTCCGCTAATGCACCAAGTGTTCAGAAAGCCATATGAGCTATTAAGTACTGTGCTGCCTGTTGTTTGTGATTAACTTGCAGAAGAGATGTATCAAGCCTTCTAAATAGGACTAGCTATCATTTATAAAGAACAAAAAATTAAATAAAAATAAAGTAAAAAGTCTGCATCAGATAATTACCGAGTCCTGATTGGATGGTGTGGATGCCAGTAATTAAAATCCCAACAAGGGTCCAGAGCTGTGCAAGATGTTAGTGTCCAGAGATGTAATACTGATAGTGTTGCACTATCAATTAACATTCAGTGCAGCAATTTGTTTTTACACCCGCATGCATGTGAGCATGGATTATTTACTTAGAATCACCACAGGTTAATTTGCTCTTAAAGGGATCTACCTACTACAACATAAGGAAAAGTGGACACAGAAATTCTGGTGATAGTGCTGTATTCCACAATACGGACGCCACCAACTAATATCGGGCATCCAACAGAGAGTGCTAAGCAAGTGGTCTACTTACCTTGGATTACAAATTGTTCAGTATTACATCTCTGGACACTAACATCTTGCACAGCTCTGGACCCTTGTTGGGATTATAATTACTGGCATCCACACCATCCAATCAGGACTCGGTAATTATCTGATGCAGACTTTTTACTTTATTTTTATTTAATTTTTTATTTTTTAGCTTTTATCTCTTTTGCATGCATGCATAGGTACATGTTATGTGTTTGTGAATTGTGATACTTGTATGTTGATTGTTGATTAAAACATTTTTTAGTGTACAGAAGGCGCCTACTGGCTCTCTTTTCTTTGCTAAAGCTTTCTGTAAGGGCGGCAACCCTAAACCAGAGGGCAGCATTCTGTACATCACACAGCACACGTGCCCCTAGCGCTCAAAATCACCCCCCAGATTTATAAAGAACGTTCTATAAGATGCTAGTCCGGATCAGATTGGTTGCTGTTAGCAACAAAAACCTGATAAGTCGCGGCTCTTCTTGTTCAATAGGATAACCTCAGTGATAAAACAGGCATCTGTAAATGACAGCAGGTATTCGGATACCCCCCATATGTTTTGGGGTAAACAGTTAGTTTCTTCAAACTTCTTTTATGTCATTATTTAGCAGATTATAGGGGAGATGTATCCAACCTTCTAAAGAGGGCAACTGGAGAGGTTGCCCATAGCAACCAATAAACTTCTAACTATCATTTATCTAGTACTGTACATTCTATAAAATGGTAGCTAACATCTGATTTTTTGCTAGGTGCAACCTGCCCTCTTTAGAAGGTTAGATACACCTCCCTCTAAATGCACTAAAGGGCACTGGAGTCCAACAAAGCCGTGGAGGTGTTTTCTTCTCTCCACTCTATTATTTTGTTTCTCTACCTCTGTTCTCATTCTCCCCATCACTCTTTAGCTTCAATTGACCCCCTCCACTCATTCGTTAACAACTATTTATTTACCCCACAGGTTGTTTATACGAATTGTGTTTTATATAAAGAATGTGGATATCCATCATATTGGGCCAGATGTACTAAGCTTCAAAAACTGATAAAATGGAGAGTGATAAACAGACAGCCAATCAGCTCCTACCTGCCATGTTACAGGCTGGGTTTGAAAAATGACAGGAGCTGATTGTCTGGCTGTTTACCACTCTCCATTGTATCACTTTTTGAAGTTTGATACATCTGACCCTAAGTGGTTTATGTAGTAAGTCTGGGAGAGGGATAAAGTGGACGTAGATAACGTACCAGCCAATCAGCTCTTAGCTACCATGTTACTGGATGTGGTTAATAAAATGACTCTGTCAGTAATATTATAAAAGGTCAACAGGGTCTCAGATGACAGTCAATAGATCAAAACCATTTGACAAGGTCAACATAGTTAAAAGCTTGACACAAGCAAAATGTCTACATGGAAACAGTCGGCATATGAAAAGGTCGACATGTATTTTCATGTTTTTTTGTGTAGCTTTGTAGATTTGAGCACATAGACCCCAATTAAGTGCACCGCTTTCCCTCGCATGGCTCGCTTCATTGGCCATGCTTCAGGCATTTCACCGTTCCCATTCATGTCCATATGGATGGTAAAGTATGGAAAAGTACAAAAGAAGAAAGACAATTAAAAAAAACTCATGTCGACCTTTTCATGACCATTGCTATGTTGACTTGTTGTTTCTATAAACCTTTACCTTTTGTCTATGTCGATCTTGTCTATGTTGATCGTATGGTGTCATCCTATTAATTGTTGACCTAGACACTGTCAACCTGGACCGGATATCATCTCTGTCCATTTCATCTCTCTGCAAGGCTTAGTACGTATGGGGGGATATTCAATTTCGGGTGCTATTTCTGACTGGGGAAATAGCAGCCCCCGCCTATTCAATGCTGCCGTTTCCAACAGCATTGAAGGCAGATTTTGACAAAACAGATCTGACTTTTAAACAAGTCAGATCTGTTTTGGCAAAAATGCCATGGATTGTCAAGTTCGCTAACACGCCCACTTCCCCACACTCAACAGTCGGAACATTGAATTCCAACTGTCGAGTTCCTGTTGAGCGGTACGAAAAAGGGCTGGGGTTCCAACTGTCATGATGTTCCGACAGTTGGAATCCCAGATTGAATACCTCCCATAGACCTCCCTAAGTGCCTGATTCTGAATTTAGCATGATGCGGTCAGAAGTCCAGAAGCCCATTGCAAACGGATGTGGCTATATGAGTCCCATGGCTATCACTGACTGCACCGCCCATGACCCTCATCCAACCCCATAATAAGGGTGAGAGATCCATCTGAGTTTGGCGTTGTTTGCATATGTACAACCATTACCCACCCAATACACCCAAATAACGGTTCTCGGTACTCTTTACCTAGCACGGTGCCCATCGCGGTCATTGCGGGCATTTAATGCACTAAAAAATCGGGTGCGACGCGACCGACGCGATGTCTCAATTGACCCGATTTTTCTGTTCAATGCCTCAATTGACCCGATTTTTCCATAGGAAACAATGTTAAATGGCCCACAGAGGCCAAATAGGCACCCTGAAGTGTGAAATGGCCCCCACAATTGTTAACGCCACCCCATGATCAACGTGGACCTGAAGCGTGGCGAGCGCAGTGAGCCCGCGAAGGGCGGCGGTACGCGTCCTACGACCTTTTCATACCCCCACTATCCACGTCGGCATGGAGTTGAAAATAGAATAGTGTGGCGAGCGCAGCGAGCCCCGCGAGGGGACTCGGATACCTGTGAAGCCCGCGAAGGGACGCGTTTACCTGTGAAGGTATCCGCGTCCCCTCGCGGGGCTCGCTGCGCTCGCCACGCTTTGGGCTCGGTGGCTTGCTGCGCTCGCCACACTATTCTATTCTCAACTCCACGCCGACGTGGATAGTGGGGGTATGAAAAGGTCGTAGGACGCGTACCGCCGCCCCTCGCGGGCTCGCTGCGCTCGCCACGCTTCGGGTTGATGTTGATCGTGGGGTGGCGTTAACAATTGTGGGGGCCATTTCACACTTCAGGGTGCCTATTTGGCCTCTGTGGGCCATTTAACATTGGTTCCTATGGAAAAATCGGGTCAATTGAGGCATTGAACATGAAAATCGGGTCAATTGAGACATTTAACATTGTTCCCTATGTGAAATCGCGGGCATCGCGTCGGTCGCGTTGCACCCGATTTTTAGTGCATTCAATGCCCGCGATTTTTTTACCTGCGATGCCCACGATCAAAATCGTGGGCGCCGTGCTAGGTAAAGAGTACCCGGTTCTCTTTTGTGCATATACATCGTTGCCGCCCAAACCCACCAAGATGGATGGACGGAGGAGAGGATGGGATGGGTCAGACCAGTAGCTCCAGTAAGATCTGTAAGCCAGCTGCAGTGCTTGTGCATTTGCAAACAGAGGGGCAGATTTATTAAGCCCGGTGAAGTGATAAAATATGCCGGTGATAGCGCAACAGCCAATCAGCTCCTAACTGTAAAGTTATAGCCTGGGTTTGAAAAATGACAAATAGTAGCTGATTGGCTGGTGCATTATCATTGACCACTTTATCACTTCAGTTCTTTATTTATAGGTCACCGCGGGAGGTTTGCAGAGCCGTTCAAAGGCCCCAGAATTTGCTGAATGTGTCCATTTTCTGACTTGCCATTGCTATTCAGAATTAGTGTTTAAACCACCACTTTAATCTGGGTGCCGGACGCATTCCCGACAGTAAGTTTACCTACCGTCGGGATCCCGACTGTCAAAACGCAAACAACCGGGTTCCCAATGGCCGTCGGCTATTTTCCCTCCTGGGGGTCCACGACCCCCATAGAGGGAGAATAGAATAGGTGGCAAGCGTAGCGAGCCACCATGCCCGCAGCGTGGCAAGCGCAGCGAGCCCACAAGGGGCTTTGTTGCGCACACCATGCTGTCTGAGTCGGGATCCCGACTTCTGGCTAATGACTGTCGGGATCCTGACTGTCGGAACCCTATACCACACCCCTTTAATCTTGTAATACTGTATATGTGTGTGCAGGGCTATTTTTCACTGCAGGTGAGGCAGGTGTTACTTTTTTTGCACTGCAGGTGAGGCAGGTGTTACTTGTGCAGAGATAATTAGATTTGGGTGGGGTTTCACACCTGCCTCACCTGCAGTGCACATGGTTTTGTCCATCTAAGAAATATTTTGTCAGAAAGAGTGCACTAGAATAAGGGCCTCAGTTCCTGCTGGAGCCTGCTGAAAAACAGCCCTGTGTGTGTGTGTGTGCGTGTGTGTGTGTGTGTGTGTGCACGCTCGCATTTCACATACATAAACATTATAAATCAATTTATGTAACAGATTGTGTATACATTGTAAAAATAAATGCTGGTATACCGTAGGAATTAGTAAGGAATTACTTGGTAAATGCAAAAAGCGGAGTAATTGTGGAGCCTAACTCCAAACAGCATCCGATCTACCCATTGGCCATAAGACCGTGGAAACAGTGGCTGCTGGGAGTTTGCATTGATAAACCATAGCCCTTGGGGAGATGAAGACGAAATCTTCTTGCCCCTTACTCATTTAAAGGCTGTTTTCAATACATCGAGGCAGCTTCTTCTAATTTACAGAATGATACATCCCCTGCTCTCACTACAAAGCCGCATCTCCTGACCTAATAATGGCCTCGGTGTCACAGTTATGATTTTTACAAGCACATGAGTGCCCCCGCTATCCATTATGGCATTGTATATGCCAGCCCAAAGTTAATTCTTAAACTGAGGTGATTACTTACGGCAAACGCTCTGTGTATCTCTGTAGCTGAGTGATGAGTAGCTGCTGCAGTCTATTAAGGTGGAAGCTCAGAAGACCCGAGAAGAGATAGTACTTAATATTGCGCATAACTCGGACTTTTACCATCAATCACCATAAGCTGACTGCCCTACGCAGGGAGAGAACAGAAAGGAAAGTTCCTAGGGCGCACAAAGTCATGGAATGCCAACTTCACAGGAAGATTCTCTAGCGCCAGCAGTTTATTCATTCTGCTGACGCATTGAGAAGCAGCAACTGTGACCAGGGAGGCGAAGTGATAAAGTTCCTGGTACCTTATCACCAGCCATTCAGCTCCTGACTGTTAAGTTACAGGCTGGGTTTAAAAAGGTAGAGTTAAGAGCTGATTGGTTGGTGATAAAGTACCAGGAACTTTATCACTTCTCCTCCCTTATCACTGCTTCATACATCTGCCCCTTGGTGCTATGGATATGCTATCTATGCATGCTATGTATTTACATTTTTTGTAACTGTTATGTAATTTTCTCTTATGTAAATTTTATGTCTTAACTAAGTCAGATTTTTGTTAAATATATATTATTATAATCCTTTATTTATAGGTCACCGCGGGAGGTTTGCAGAGCCGTTCAAAGGGCCTTATTCAGATCCAGGTGCAGTCCTGACTGACGCAATTGACAAAAGTTTTTCTTTGCCCATGGGCCATATTTCATATGTGCTGCAATGGTGCAGTGGTTGCAGGGTGAAGTGAACTGCAGCCTGATTGACATGCTGCAGGCCATCGGGGGAAGAGACAGTAAGTTGGTTTGAAAACGGAGGGGAGCTGCCTCTGTTCTCTGACCCTGGTAGCTTTGGCGTGGTGGGAATTCTAAGCAAAAATAGGCTTGCTCAGATGTCCTATGATCCACCGATGCTGCATGTTCAGCCTCAGGGAGTGGATCTGAGAAGCCAGCAGTGGGCACTACCATGCCTGCAATTATATAGGACTACTGACTTGAGGCTGTATGGTGCAATTCATGAGTCTGTGGGGAGAGGGTGGAGCTAACATAACACAAATCTCAAAGGATTGTGCACGTATTGGATCCGCCCACTCCCAACGACCCACAAATCATTATACCTTATATAAAAACGCATAATAGGAATCCCCAGGGGGTGGGCATATTTTTACAAGAAATGGCTCCTGCAGCATTAGCAGACATTGGGGCAGATGTATTAAGCCTTAACAAGAGATACATGCAAGGGTGATAAAGAGAGATAAACGTCCAGCCAATCACCTCCTAACTGCCATGTTACATGCTGTGTTTGAAAAAAGTCAGAAAGAAGCTGATTGGCTGTACGTTTGTCTTTATCCCTTTCGCATTCATCTCTTGTTAAGGATTAATACATCTGCCCCATTGTCAAATCCGCTACTTCAGAAGACAAAGCAGCAGCAACCCGGGATGCACCCGCCTCTGAATCAGGTGATGACCCCCGCACAAAAAGTTCCAAGCTAGCCCCTCGCTGACACCGCCATCCCCCACCTACGATTTGTCTGTTACCACTGGGGGTCTGTCCCACCTGTCCCCAATACAAAAATCTCTTCTAAAATGGCCGCCGCCTCCTCTAGCATCCTGAATAACTGCCATTTTGGGAGGGACATTTTCAATTGGGGCAGGTGCGGTCTGCAGGTCAAGGCAGTAGTTGTTGCAATAGCCACCGCTATTGCTACACCACTGACTACATGCATACAAAAGAAAACTGCAATATACATTTAAAATATATATTATACAGCATGTGTGTATCTCTTTTCCTTGACTGGGAAATAACATGCAATTGTCTTTGGCCATGCATCCCATGCAGCAATAAGACATGGTGGGATCATTTTGCGACCAGGCATACCCTACCCTCGTAGTGCCCTTGAGTCACTAACAGTCCCATTTTGGTTTTTAATTGCAGATCGATGGAATAGCTTTATTCCCATAACCCCTGGGAGCAGACATGACATTTTATATTAAGATATAATGAGGTAGGTGGCTTAAGAAGACATAGATAACAATCTAAAAAAAAACATAAATAAAAATGAAATCAATTATTATTAATATCCAGAAAGCGCAGCGGGGGCAGTAAAGGGCTCCTTGTGTGTTTCCACGGGGTCTGCGAGTTCATTTTGTTTGTTCTACAATCACTTGTTCAGAAAGCTGAACGTTGATGAGGTTAAAGAGGTGCTTCAAGCAAGATCCTATTGATTTTAATTACTGGAAGCGGCCCGCAGGGAGCGTGAGCTTTTTTGCTGTTTATTTAGCCATCGTTTTGCTGCAGCATTGTGCAAATACAGATAGCATCGGTTGCCCTCATTACTACAACAAAAAGCAGAAAAGGTGCTTCAAAGCCTGAGGTGCGGGAGATGGAAAGACAAAGCTCAGAGCACACAGCAGCCGCCGTCAAAACTACGTCCTCACAAGAGGATGAAGAGGAACACTTCTGCTCAACAAATTATTTCATCGATCCACAGGGGTATTGTCACCTATGCATCGTGGAGGCTGCCATTTTGTAGGCTGAGACCAAATGTAATCAATGGACACTTTCGTAAAATATAAATTGTATCTGTAATTATTCCAGTATGTTCTTTTAGAGGCTAGCATTCCATTTGCAAATTGCTCAATGGCAGTATATAGCTGACTGCTGCTGTAGTACCCGCATCTCGCACTCCAAGCGGTGACACAAAAGTGCTGACCCCTGCTCAGTGACAGGAGCCATATGCTGCATTGTAACATTACATGCAGCACCTGACTCCTGTCCATTTGATGGAGCCGGCAATGAATAGCTGGTCCACAGGTGCAGTCAGCATCTCCGGACCCCGCAGTGTCAAAAATTGAGGCTGCATGATCATGGTCCCTATCCCACAAGACCATGCCCCTATCCCATGAGGCTACACCCCATCCCCTTATTCTACAAGGCTACACCCCTTTCACACAAGACTACACCCCTATCCCATGAGGCCACATACAGGGGCTTCCTGGTTATGATTGTGGAGGCAGATATGCAGTAGTGGCTGTGTACAGAGAGACACTGTACACAGCCACAACCCCTCCCCCCACCACCTCCGGAAGGTTGACACAAGCATTAGATAAACAATGGGAAGGTTGACAGTCATGTTTTTTTGGAGCCGACTTGTGCCAACAGGCGGTATTTCATACCCTACCATCCACTAGCGTGTGGAGAGAGTATAAAATAGTGTACCGAGCGCAGCAAGGCACCATGCTCAAAGCATGGCGAGCATGTCAACCTTTTGACTGTCAACCTTGCCATTGTCGACCTCGATGCTTGTATCTACCTTCCGACCCTGTCAACCTTAGCCATGTCAACTTCTCTCATGTGTCAACCTTAGCCCTGTTGGCCTTTAGTGGATCAACCTAATGTAGGTTTAGTTCCATAGTAAATTAATTCCATTATCTTCTAGAAGGTGTTAAATAAATAAGAAGTAGATTCTGATTGGTTGCTTCGGGCAACATCCCATTTTCAAAACTAAAAATGGTAATAGATAAAAAAAAAAAATCCCCATCCTTTATGATTGGCCTAATCCTTTGACCATATCTTGAGATGCTGAGAATTAAGGTCGAAATGATGTTTTTAAGTGGCGCCAGCTCTGTGGTTATTTTTCACATTACCAAATGGATGTGTCAGTAAGGATGGATGACCGTCTGTAAATTTTGATGACATTTTCAGTAAAAAAAATAAAAAAATACACAACAAAGAAAACATTTTTAAGAGTTAACAACATTGCTCTTTGGCAGCCGAGACCCGCAGGACAGCCCTATAAAAGTAGAGGCCCGTTACATCTTAGATATAAGCAATCAATTCTGATGTTACTTTCAGCACCACGGACAGCAGCAGAAACTATAACAACAAAATCAACCGCTAGGACTTTGAATGAGGTTTGAATTATGTCATAAGTATTGAATCAGCTGTTGATAGTGAACATCGCAGTTCAGATAAATCAACAGTGACAGCTCCCCCAAGAAGCCTAGTGGAGTTTCTGACTCTGAGCTAAATGAATTCTGATTTATTTCAGTCTCTCCATCCAGCCTAGATACAGCGCGTTAGGCCCCCCGACTTTCATATTTTGCTGTTCTGGTAATTTTAATCATTATGTCCTTCGATCCCAATGAATTTATTTGCTATCACCGGGGGATATGACCTTTGTATGCAATGCGGTAGGATGATTGTTGAAAGACTTGCAATGTTTCTAGTCAACAGAGCTCTTTCCCCCATGGGTCTCGAGTTACATCCAAGTTTAACCATTTTAGTCATGTTCCATAATACAAGCACAAAGGTCTCTGACCTGTAGAGCTTACAATCTAGTTTTTTATTTCTGCGGCTTGGAATGATATAAAAGGGACTACGCTTGTGGCCGACAGATGATGTCACTGGGACGACGAGTACGATGGTAAAATTGAAATGGATATAATTGCATTCCAGTTTCCTCAAGTACCAGGAGACATAAGTATAATTATTAATGATTTTTATCATTAGCTGTATTCAATTAGTCACTACAGTATAGAAATAATTTTCCAGGGTAAACAATGAATATTGTTTTTCTGAATACATTAGAATATATAGCGCAGAGTAAAAGGAAACAAGCTTGATCCTTTGACTATATTGTAACATACTTAATATGTTTTTGTGACATTGGGGCAGATGTACAGTATTACGCCTGGTGAAGTGATAAAGTGGAAGGTGGAATCAGCAGCCAATCAACTCCTAACTGTCAAGAAACAGGCTGGGTTTGAAAAATGACAGCTGCTGATTGGCTGGTGCATTATCACCTTCCACTTTATACCTTCACCAGGCTTAATGCATCTGTCTCATTGCACCACACACACACACGCACGCACACACACACACACACGCACGCACACACACACACACAAACAAATATATATCTGTATGTTTAGTTGGTTTCAAGCCTTCTTGTTGACAATTTTTTCTTTTTCATTTTATATTATATATACTAGTACCTATATATATACAATATTATATATCAACTGCACACACATTATTTTATAGCATTCAACCTCCTCCTGCCCACTGCTATATTGTCCATATGTCCATAGTGGCTGACATTATATGGCGTATTCCCGTTGGGGAGATCACAGATGGTTCCATCTAGCTGAACCTGGTGGTCTTTATGGTTACAACTATAATTTATTATAGTGTCATTATTGTGCGTTTTATATATTCCTTATCAATAAATGTTAAGGTATATATGGTAAAGCTTTTGGGTGGTACTCAATCCGAGATTCCGACTGTTGGAACATCCCGACATTCAGAATCCCGGTCCGTTTTTGCTCTACTTGACAGGTGGAATACAATGTTCCGCCTTTTGAGTGGTAGACAGCCGCGGATTGTCGAGAAATTGGCGTGAATTCCACAATCCACGGCCGTTTCAGACAAAACTGATCCGATTTGTTTTAAAAGTTGGATACGTTTTGTCGTAAATGGCAGAATTGAATAGGAAGCGGTCACTGTCAGAAATAGTGGGCGACATTAAATACCGCCCTTTATCTGTGATTGTATCAGTACTCAAATACATTGAAATTCCAGGGACAATACTTTGGTGACTTGCACCCGCCAGAACCTGAGACATATGGAGATTCCCTGCTTCTATTTCAATGCTCAGAATAAACGTCTGGTATATTGCTATCCAACCTTTTTAGAATGCTGTATTTAAACATTTGATTTAAAGATAACACACTATATAATTGTTTATTCACTTACAAGGTATGGTCATGTTTAGAGTGAGGTGCCACCAGACTAAAGAAAAGCACTAAACCTGCTTCTAAGTAGGGATGTGCAGGCTCTGATTTACTCTGATTTCAAAGCAGGATCTTATTGGCTATCAACTGTCAACAACTGTCATGTGATTTGGGATAGCCAATAAGATCCTACTTTGAAATCAGAGTAAATCAGAACCTGCACATCTCTACTTCTAAGTACATAACAGGTACAGCCGTACTCACTGTTACATGGGGATCTGCAGAGGCTATTGCTACAACCCCATCTGGACCTCAACCCCCAGCCCTCCCTCCTTCCCCGCAATGAACCCGTATGGTGCCAAGTTTTTCACATGCGCAGAAACGTGCATGCGCAAACGCGACCATCGTAGCATGAGCCGAATTCAGATACGAGCGATCCTGAATCGGCCCTTATGTAGGTAGATTCTTATACATTATATATATATATATATTTAATAACTGTATATGCATATATATATATATATATATATATATATATATATACACATATTGTATTTAACTATTTTATTTATCTTTATATCTTTAACACTACTAGGTTTACATATTGGGGTTTGTATATCTATATATCCAAACAGAATACACTGCCTTCAATTCCAGGGAGACAGCATGTCTAATGCCATGAAATTGACCTGCTTAAAGGTTTTTTACTCCAGCTAAACTATGTGATCACGGCCGCTGACATCTGTTTGCAATGGTAATTGTTTACCGCATAGCAGGAGAGGAGAGCCAACGGCCGCAGCAGCCATGGCAGCAAAGCAATCAAGACGTTGGACATGCATGGAGGACAGGAAGACAGTTCCTGAGATAAGCAATGCAGATTAGCTATGAGAACTCTATCTCACCACTTTACTTTAATAATCCCTTTCCAGCTCTTACTTACAGCTATGTCTAACAGGCAGAAAACCAATGTGGACTGAAGCCGGTCTCTACTTCTTGTAGCAAATCCGCCCCATCGCCGCTCACATCTGGATGATGTTGCCATATAGTCAGTACAGTAGAGGCCAATTTCATGGAAGCTTATTGGATGGAGAATGCCGGAATAGCATATGAAGATAGGTACAACTGAGAACAGATATCTACCCCCCCCCCCACACACACACAAAGTTCTGATGGTGGTGCACACAGTTTTTCTGCCTATATATAGCAATTTTTCTCTTTTCAGCTTCATCCATATACTTTTATATATGATTTGTATATAATTTAGGAATTTTGCCAAATGCCAAAAATCCAAAGACAAGCACCTCAATAAATTTATGCTATGGATGGGGTACCAAATCTATTATAAAATAGTAAAAAAAAAAAAATGGGGGAGCAAATTTAAGTCTATCAACCAAACCATTAATCCTAGAAAGGGATATGGATCATAGAGTTAACAGAACTTAGGTCAAGAGTCATTGGGTCAAGAGTCATTAGGTCGACCACTATATATAGGTTGACAGTCAACACATAAAATAGGTCAACAAGCATTATGTCGACATGAAAAAGGTTGGCATGGGATTTCATGTTTTTTTTTGCTGTCTATGTCGATCAATGTGCTCACCAAACAATATCTCCTACAGTGGTAAAAAGGTCCAGGCATGGGAGACGGTCTCCCCATGGGATTCCAAAAATTAAGGGGCACCCATATTTGAAAGTGGGGTTTACTATTTCAAATGAAGCAGCCCGGTGATGACCAAACAATGTCACCCATTTATACCAATAAAGAGACTGATCACGTGTGAGTACTCATCTTGCCGGTGATTTACTGCAGTCTGCTCCTCACCCTTGACCCTGGAACCAAATGGAGGATTCTAGCTCAGTCAGAACAGAATTTCTGGTTGTCACATAAGTGCCAACAGAGTAGCGAGAAAAGTTTCGGTACTTGTGTAGTTTCATGGCGCCACTGTTCCATGATTACTCTTCCCCAGCAGTCTGTTTATATTTACTTTGAAAAACTTGGCAACTTTCCAGCTAGCGCGCTAGCGCACGGGCTCAGTCAGTGTGTAGTTAAAGTATGAAACTTGGCAAATTTCCAGCTAGCGCGCTAGCGCACGGGCTCAGTCAGTGTGTAGTTAAAGTATGAAACTTGTCAGCTTTTCAGAGTTCTATACTGTACTAAGGTAGCGCGCTCTCACTGTAATAAGCTACATTACCACGTTATCTGTGAAATAGCGTTATTTCTTTTGCGCTGTAGTAGCGGCTCAGTCACAAACTGCGTCTGTACCCGCTAACAGCGTCTCGTTGGCCGCAACAAGAGGTTGCATCCCAGTAACAGTAGTACTCAGAAATAGTGTCTATTTCACATGAGTCACAAACAGAGCACAGTTCATTGTGGTACCATTAACAAAGGGGGTGACAACCTGTTAATAATGACACCTGTCGACTTAACAGCTGTTGTCCTTGTTTACTCCACTATCCATGCCATCCCGAAGCGTGGCGAGTGCAGTGAGCCCCACAAGGGGACACAGAATACATGTGAAGTAATCCGCGTCCCCTCACGGTGCTCACTGCGTTCGCCACACTTCGGGCTTGGTGGCTCGCTGCGCTCGCCACACTATATAATATCAACCCCACGCCGATGAGGATAGTGGGGGTATGAAAAGGTTGGTTGGACACGTACCCGTCCCCTCGCGGGGCTCGCTGCGCTCGCCACGTGTGTTTGTGACTGGGACGCAACTGTGACTGGGACTCTAATTCTGACTGCGGCAAACTAGACGCAGTTTGCGAGTACAGCCGCTGTTTGTGACTGTGACGCTACTGCAGTGCAAAAATACCCCCGCTATTTCACCGATAACGTAGCTTAGTACAGTTACACAGATTAAGCACAGAGTGAGCGCGCGCTAGCCTAGTACAGTGTAGGAGTCTGGAAACCAGCAATCACAGACTCAGAACGTGGACTCTGGCAAGCTGCCAATTTTCTAAGAAACTGTAAACACAGCTGTCTGGATTAATAAACAAACAGTGGCGCTGTGAAACTACACAAGTACCAACGTTTCTTGCGATGAATTAAAATGAAAGTGCCAGTCAGGTGAACCTTTGCCTCTCTCCTTTGGTGTGGTTGGATGGAAGAAGAAACAGTGCTACAAAGGCGAGGGTCTGGAGCAAGAGCCAATACCTGTAGCTGTGCTACTTTAATGTGCCATCTGAGTTATATAGTATCATGAATAGACTTCCATTGGTAGCATATATTGGTATGTTATGGTGATTCTGGGCCAGACTCTCTAAGCTTCAAAAGTGATAAAATAGAGAGTGATAAACAGCCAGCCAATCAGCTCCTGCCTGACATTTTTCAAACACAGTCTGTGGCATGGCAGGTAGGAGATTATTGGCTGGCTGTTTATCACTCTCCATTTTATCACTTTTGAAGCTTAGAGAATCTGGCCCTCTAACTGTTCATGCCTTTTCAGCTACAAAAGCTAACGACCTACTGTACTATTACAGAAGAATGAAATGTATCATTGACAAATAATTTACTGTATCATACAAGAGTTGTAATGTTGTTGGCTCTGGATGAAATACGTCTGTAATCCATCACGTCACCAAATCATATTTATAAAGAGTTATTTGTTAAAGTACTGCATTCAGGGCAGCACGGACAGTGTAATGGTTAGCATTACTGCCTCACAGCACTAAGGTCATGGGTTTGATTCCCACCATGGCCCTAACTGTGCGGAGTTTGTATATGCTCCCCGTGCTTGCGTGGGTTTCCTCCAGGTTCTCTGGTTTCCTCCCACAATCCAAAAATATACTAGTGGGCTAATTGGCTCCCAACAAATTAACCCTAGAATAAATGTGTGTACATGCTATAGGACAGGGGTGGCCAAACCTGTCCTCAAGATCTACCAACAGTTCATGTTTTTCAGGCAACCTGTGGATCTATAGTAGGAATGAATGCAGCAGGTTTGAAAATGTGACAGTTATTAAGGACTACAGCTGTGCACCAGCTAGGGAGTCTGGGAAATGTGACAGTTAGTAATGACTACAGCTGTGCACCAGCTAGGGAGTCTGGGAACTGTGACAGTTAGTAATGACTACAGCTGTGCACCTGCTAGATGATCTAGAAAATGTGGACCGTTGGTAGATCTCAAAGACCAGTTTGGCCACCCCTGTTATAGGGAATATATATAGTAAATGGGGCAGTAATGGATGTGAATGTTCAAATATTCTCTGTACAGCGCTGCTTACGAACACAGTGCTGATATGTTATACCTGGATAGTGACCTCCACACAAGGATGATTAGCATAAGAACATCTTAATTTATACAGGCACAGGCCCCTTCCACAGGCTTCACTGACTGATTGTACCCAGTTTACTGTCCTTATATACAATGCGCTTGCTGGCGACGGCCTTATAGAATATTGAGCGCAGCGAGGAAGATTGGGAAGAAAATTATCCTAAGCAAACATATGCGACTACAAGCATTACTATTTTACTCTGTCTTTTCATATCCTTAATCTGCGAACTGAGGACGTCTTTCAGCCTTAGCTATAATAGAATTATGGGAGCAGCCAGCAGATAAAGCTTCTTGATGCTTTTAACTACATGTGAAGCCAACATGGCCTGTATTTGTTATATAATTATACTACATCAAGCTGTAAAAAAGAATGGTATTTTTTAGCCAAATGGTCTGCAAATAACACAAAGACAAATGTTCGGAGATCAAATGCATCCAACATTTTGCACCATGAAAGAAATGAGACTCTCTCTTATCAGTATTTTATTTCCACTTGTGTGTCTTTAATTTCCAGCTCCTCGTCCCCTTTTACAATTGCGCTGTAAATTCTCCTTCCATGCACAATTACTTTTTTTTATAACTGTTAGCGCTGCGAATGTTTGCCGAGTGTTTATGGCTGTTTTCATAGGTAGGTTCGGCTGCGGGAATGAAATGTAGCGCACATCTAAATGACACAATTGGCTGTTTGTTAACTCCAGGGTGCAGATTATGATATCACAGTCATTCTTTAGACCCGTTAAATAAACGGCGCCCCCCTCTGAGTTCTTCGTGGTTGATTCCGTGGCTTTTCAGAAGGGTGTCTAATTTTTTTTAATGTGTACAGAGCAGGTTTATTGTTAATTAAAACTTGCTGATGGTAACAAAAAGATCACGATTCTGTGATATAACCTGCAATGATGCAGCTACAATCTGACTGCTTGGTACGACTCTTATATTTGAGCTAATTTTCCTTAAAAGATGGATCGTACTAGGTTAAAAGATTCAATTTTGTTTTGAATCACAAGTGTGTGCCATCTTCCTCATTGTTAATCTGGCCCTGAGTGTGGAGCATACCTGCCTTCCCTCCAGGGAGCTGCATGAGGCTCCTGAATTTTGGGCTAGTCTCCTGCATCCCATCTGCTTCCTAGTGAAGTAAGCAGGATGGTTTGTGGGGAGGGGCTAAATGCCTGGATTGTGTCATTTAACTCCTCCCCCTCATTATACAAAGCAGAATATAGAGATCACTGCGCTGCTTTTCCTCTCACAAAGTAAATTGACAGTCTCAGTCTAAATTTCACTGTGGCTCCCAATATGATGACACTCCTTTGATTTTGATGTATACTTTCTCTCCATATGTGAAAAAGAGAAGAAAACAACACAAAAAAGGCCGTCAGGTATAATTCCTCATATATGAAATGACAGAATGATAATTCCAAGGGGAAGGATCCCAACTCCCAAAAGCTGGATTGCTTACGCATGCTTACAGGATATAACGTGTGTATAATCATATCTGGGTATCTTTTAAAGGGACCACCAACTCGTGCTCAGGATGATATAAACTCTTACATGTGCTTACATGTAGGACAGTGAGGAAACACATATATTGGTATTTTTATACTCCAGAAATATTGCTCACACTGTCTTACGTGATATGGGGCCTTATTTTGGTTCATTCTTTCTGACAAAATCCTTCTTAGATGGACAAAACCATGTGCACTGCAGGGGTGCAGATGTAACATGTGCAGAGAGAATTAGATATGGGTGAGTTATTTTGTTTCTGTGCAGGGAAAATACTGACTGCTTTATTTTTACACTGCAATATAGATCTCACTTTGAAGTAAAACCTCACCCAAATCTAATTCTCTCTGCACATGTTACATCTGCCCCACCTGCAGTGCACATGGTTTTGCCCATCTAAGAAGGATTTTGTCAGAAAGAATGAACCAAAATAAGGCCCATGATGTATAGCCAATCATGTAAAGGTATCTTTCCTTATTTCAATCAGATGGTGTACCATAGGAAATAAAATAAGAGACTCCTCATGGCGCAGATAAATTAAAATACATGAGGCTTTATTAACAGAATAAAAATCAATAGGTCAAGCCTCGTACCGTGGTACAGGGATAACAGCCAGAAGATAGATGGAAACCGGGTCACTCCTGCTGAAAACTTCCAACCTGGTCCTTGGTAATGGGGGTGGCCTTTCTAAAAACACTCCTCCAACATGTTTCGACGCTCCAGGCGTCTTTCTCAAGGTCTGGAGCCAGGAAAGACGCCTGGAGCGTCGAAACATGTTGTAGGAGTGTTTTTAGAAAGGCCACCCCCATTACCAAGGACCAGGTTGGAAGTTTTCAGCAGGAGTGACCCGGGTTCCATCTATATTCTATCTGTTATCCCTGCTTCGCTGGTTACTAAAGGCAGCCAGTGGTGGCATGGATAGTGAAGGAGCAAGCCCCCTGGCCTTGCTTCTCCCCCATGGCGTGGAAGGTCCTTTAGCCCACTACAATTTAGCATCTACCCTGCCCACAGCGCCACGGCCCCCCCACCGACACCCTGCCTCCGGGCCTCCCCCACCCGGCAGACCCCAGCCAGGCACGCACAATACAGTCCCGGGCCCCAACATTTCTAGCGGCGGGCCTGCCAGTCCCACACTAGGTGTAGATACTCCATCATCTTCCATGCATTTCAATCGCAAATGCAACTAAGTGCACAGACTCATGCATGTGTGGTATCACTCACATGCAAGCGCTGAAGAAAAAAACTTGCATCTAACTTACAGTAAGGCCCACCAGTCTCTCAGAAGATTTTAACATTGCTGCCTTTTATATCATTGCTGTCTCTTAGATGTTGTGGACATTCCTATCTCTCAGCTGCTGTAGTTGTTCTTGACTCTCAGATGTGGAGGACATTGTTGTTTATCAGATGCGGTGGAAATTCTTGTCTCTCAGATGCGGTGGACATTTTAGTGTCTAAGATGTGTTGGACATTCCCATCTCTCAGATTTCGTGGACATTACTACCTTTCAGAAGATGTGGACACATCTAGAAGGGCAAAATGTGATTTACTATGGGGCATGGTGCTATAATATTAATATAGTGGTTCAACATAACATACTGGGGTGGGGGACAAAAAAACTTGTGGCATTCTCGCAGGCACTGGAGCATAATATCAAAAGGGGGTTCCACGTGGCATACTGGGGAGACAAAATGTGGCATACCAGGGAGGAGGGCACTGCACCAAAATATTAATATGGGATACTCTGTTTCATACTGCTCCGGAACAAAATATTCATATGGGGAGGGGGGGGGCACTGTATACTGGGTGGGTGCTAGGTCATAATATTAATATATTAATATGGGGGTTCTTTGAGGCACACAGGAAAGGTCATTTTTTATTCTGGGGGACACAGTGTGGCATAATGTTTACACTGGGGTATAGTCTACATAATGGTGGTACTGCATGTCATAAACTCCACACAACCCATGCAGCCCAGATTAAGTAGAATACTCAATTCTAATATAGTATTTATAATTATATATATATGTATATATATATACAAGAACTGTATGCTGTATTTGTATTATTGTTGTTGCCCATAAAAAACTAGTAGTTAGTAAAAAAAAAAAAAAGTAAGGCATTTACAATGTAATTGTAGGACAGTGTTGTTGACAGTCCACATTTTTTAAATACACATCAAACCTCTCAATCAAAATGTAATAGATATTTTCTACCAACCTCCTAAGTATAGTAGAAGCATCTCCACAAATTCATTGGAAATGCTTATGAGCCCCCTTACCCAAAGTTCACATTACAACAACTGCAAACACTATATTATATTTGTCACTGGGCAATTGTTGAGAAAATGTGCATCCTCTATTGTACCAATCCTGTCAGATTACAAAAAAAAAGGGGATATAGACAAACTATATCGATTTAAAGGCGCTTGGTATGGGTGTGCTTGGCAATCTAAAAAGAGGGGGAGTCACCCCCAATACAATATACAGTAAAACAAGAAGTGGTCGATTGCGCTAGCACTAAATATAATATAAATAGATCAAAAACCTGGTCAGGTGTGAACATGAATAACACTTTAATAAGAAATATCAGTACAATAATAAAAAATTAGGAATTTAAAAAAAATGAAATGAACAGAAGATCAATGGTCACCCATTGTAGTTGAAATCAACGTGCTAGTCCTCGGAAATAACCCAGATGGGTTTTGTAGGGATCCATGGGTATAAACAATATTTGTAATCCAATCTTTCTTGTGTTGGAAGAGGGATGAATACTCCGGTACTGGTACCACTTTTTCCACAAAGAATGCCGGGCCTTTAGGAGGTGGCGTGCCTCAAAGATGATCTTGTGCCACGGATTGTGGTAGATGGACCAGTCCACTCTGTCCTGAGAGACAACTGTCTCAGATGGAGGGTTAGATGTAACTTTGGGGATCCGCAGTATGAGAAGATTGGATACGTCTGGCAAGGGTTAAAATTACCATATGTCCTTTTTGAAAAGCACCTACGCGTTTCGCTGGCTACAGCAGCTTTTTCAAGCTGTGGCCAGCTGCTGTAGCCAGCGAAATGCATAGGTGCTGTTCAAAAAGGACATATGGTAATTTTAACCCTTGCCAGACGTATCCAATCTCCTCATACTGCGGATCCCCAAAGTTACATCTAACCCTCCATCTGAGACAGTTGTCTCTCAGGACAAAGTGGACTGGTCCGTCTACCACAATCCGTGGCACAAGATCCTCTTGGAGGCACGCCACCTCCTAAAGGCCCGGCATCCTCTGTGGAAAAAGTGGTACCAGTACCGGAGTATTCTTCCACCTTCCAACACAAGAAAGATTGGATTACAAATATTGTTTATACCCACGGATCCCTACAAAACCCATCTGGGTTATTTTCAAGGACTGGCACGTTGATTTCAACTACAATGGGTGACTATTGATCTTCTGTTCATATTATTTAATAACTTTCCTAATTTTTTATTATTTTACTGATATTTCTTATTAAAGTGTTATTCATATTCACACCTGACCAGGTTTTTGATCTATTTATATTATATTTAGTGCTAGCGCAATCGACCACTTCTTGTTTTCCTGTCAGATTACCGGCAGGCAGAAGGGTGATTGACAGTCACCCCCCCACCCCCGTTTTTCTGATAAATGCTCCATATTAGCACATAATATATGAATGTGTGTGCGCGTGTTTTCTTTATTATTCCCTAAACTTCTTGTCCTTTTATTTCATATACAGCGTTATAATCTATATCTAATTTTGAAACACTTGACCTTAAAATGACTATTATCTAACCCTATTAAACCCTATTAAATGTGTTTTCCATCATAAACTGCACATGCCTTTAGTATTTTACTATTTAAAACCCTGGTCAGTGTATTCCATTTTCTGGGCATTTCAGGGTTATTTTGAGAGTTAAATCTAGATAGATCATATTTTAGATACTTTTATGTTAAATATAATGATAAAATATTATTTTCAAAGTCCATTTCTTAAGCTCCAATAGGATATCAAATCACAAACCCCTGTGTTTGTAAAATTTCTTATCACAAATAAAAAAAAATATGCACAATTACGGTAATTATTATTATTTTAGAACTTATTTTTAGAAATGTAGATGATACAATTTATATAAAATAAAAAATATTCTAGAAATAAAGGCTAAATATAGGATAAAATAATGACCATGAAAAACTGTTTTTTAATATAGATATTATTATATTCCAACAATGTATTCATTTATTTGTCAAATCTGAAATGCAAGCTGTTATCACAGAGTATAAAATAAATATAAAATAAATAATATACAGTAATACTAGAGTAAATATAATTTGCATTCCGATATGTTCCTTTTTTTTATTTGAAAAATACTGAGCAGATGAAAATTAAATAAGCATAAGTCGAAATTAAATATTTTAGTATGATAAAATGAGAAATATTATTACATTTACTATAATGAATATAAAAACTGTTATTGGGAAGTGGTCACTGTAAGCAGTTGGAATTTTCCAGTTTATTATGTAATTTTCAACCAATAAATGTAAGTATCCATTTAAACACTACACTGAAATCATTTCAGTGAGACTGCCATAAAAATATGCCTTCTTTTCAGTGTTATGCTTTACTGCTTACTACTTGTTCTTGTATTACTTAACTGTGTGGTAAAATGAGCATATTTTAAATACAATCTAAATATTATCCAAACACGAAGGTAATTAACTATCTTTTGACAATTTTATACATCAATCCCATACAATGTATGAATTGTTCCTAATCTCAGTTTGTGCAGCCCCTTGTAAAATATTTTTGTAATGCAAAATTGTATATCTAAATATATATATATATATATATATATATATATATATATATATATATATATATTTGGGTACTTATGTAGTATCTGGGCTGCCGATTTCTAAATCGGGTCGGATCGGGAGATCGCATCGCATCGCATGCGACCATGCGATTCGATGCGATGCGATGCGATGACCCGATTTTTCCATAGGAATCAATGTTAAAATGGACTGAGTCCATTTTAACATGGAATTCAATGGGAAAAATGGGTCCTTTTCATACCCCTACTATCCAAGTGGGCATGGAGTTGGATATAAACCTGTGGCGAGCGTAGCGAGCCACCGAGCCCGAAGCGTGGCGAGCGAAGCGAGCCCCGCGAGGGGACGAATACCGTCCCCTCGCGGGGCTCGCTTCGCTCGCCACGCTTCGGGCTCGGTGGCTCGCTACGCTCGCCACAGGTTTATATCCAACTCCATGCCCACTTGGATAGTAGGGGTATGAAAAGGACCCATTTTTCCATAGGAATCATTTTAACATTGATTCCTATGGAAAAATCGGGTCATCGCATCCGATATCGCATCCGATATCGGATGCGATGCGATGCGATATCGCATCGCATCGCATCTGATTGTATGCCTTAACTTAAGGCATACAATCAAAAAATCGGCAGCCCAGATACTACATAAGTACCTATATTTGCATTTTAATTTTTATATTATATTTAGTAAAATATAATTATATAATTTATACAATATATATATATTATTGCGCAAGTAATATATATTACATTTTTATTTATGCTACTTTATTATTTGAGATTAATATTGTAATTATATTATGTATTTTATATATATAGTTTACATTTTTTATGTTACTTTATTATTTGATATTTATATTGAAATTATATTTAATTTAGACTTTACATTTTGTAAATTCTACTTATACTATTATTTTTACTTAGCAGCTATCTTTGACCACATAACTGTCCACAGCCTTCGTATCGTCTACAGGGAAGAGTCTGTATCACATCTGATAAATAAATTACAACGTATCTTACTACCGCTTTGCATTTTATGGAAGCATTTGCCTGACACCACCGAATGTATGATTCGAGACAATATACTAAACACTTACCCTTTCTGCTGTTTTGCAGCTGTGGGCAATTTATCTATGTCTCACCTCTCTTAAAACACTTTTATCAAAATTGGCGGTCAAACAGTACTGAACCATGGTGGCCTCAATCTTAAACACTGTGCTACAGATTTTAATTTAGGAAAGATTAATGCTTCCTCAAGTCTTAATGCTACAGCTTTCTGTTATCTACACTGAGAGTGTCAGCTAATTTCTGCAGCAGGCTGGTATAGGGAATGCTGTATGCTGATGTCTGAGCAGTCAGCTACAGCTAAGCTTATAGGAAGGCGAGATAATAGGGAGGGAAATGGACTGTTTTCTCAAATTTCCTCTAAATTACTAAAGGTTTCCATGCCTATTACCAACCACCAGTCTGTTCTGCTCAGTTTTGCTCTTTGAAATATAATAAATCCTGCTTTTCCCTGCAGTAAATCATAGAAGAAAAAAACTTTAGGAAATTAGTACAATATATTTTTGTTTCAATTTTAGCTTTATTTATTTAGTAACAGTTTCTTATATAGCGCAGCATATTCTGTTGCGCTTTACAATAGGTGACAGCGATACAACAAAATGGGTATTTACAAAGAGTCAAAAGGTAGGAGGGCCCTGCTCGCAAGCTTACAATCTATAGGGAAATAGGCATTGATACATAAGGAGAGATACTGTATTCTTTATTGCATTAATATCACCAGAATGTAAAGGTTCCTGGTGTGCGGTATGATACGGTGACCCAGCAGTTTGGCCATGGGTCAGGAGGATGGAAAATGTGAAAATGTGGATATGTGTGGACTGTGCAGTGGGGATGTGATTAGATAACCGTATATGAAGGTTTAGTGGCTGGTTCTGGAGTTTGATAAGCTTGCCTGAAGAGGTGAGTTTTCAGGGAACGCTTGATTTATTAAGGTATGGTTACAGTATGCATCCATTTGTAAGAAAACATGCATGGGTTAGAGAAATGTTCTAATATACCTATTTGTGAGCTAAACAATTCAGCAACGTTTGGTTTCAAAGCCATTGTCAGCACTCCGCCCAGTACCCGAATAAGCCGGGGGGGGGGGGGGGGGAGGGGCATTTAACACCGGGGGACCCAGGGGCAATTTGACCCCTTTCCATCAGGTACAAAATGATCTGCTCCCTGACTTCCCTCTTAATTTATGATTGCCATTATCTGTGTTAAACTATTTAATGGATACGACAGGTGTTTCACCACAAATTATGGCAATCCTCCATTAGGAGGGAAGTCCAGGAACAGAGCATTGAGAGGTAAGGATTGTGTATATGAAATTGAAATCAATTGTGTATACTAGATTTAAATTGATAGTTTAATAATGCCTGGGTATTTTATTGAGAGATGGTTTTCCTGTAGTGGAACAAAGACAATGTAGCGCTTATACACTTAACGATACCGTTTAACGTAACTGGGACCCCCTGGACATGCAGTTGATAACAATATTGTCAGATTGAGCTGCATGCACAGACGGTGCGATATCTTTCATTATATGCCCCAGTGTGTGCCTTCAGGGCACCTTCTCAGTGTGCACCTTCTAGCTCTAAGGCCCTTATTCTGATCGGTGCGGATATTCCCGCATTCTTACGGAGCGGTCCGCACGCCACGGTGTTTTGCCGCGTGCGGCCATCGTCCGTAGAAACGCCCACGTGTCCTCCGCATTCGGACGGACTCACTCTTTAAGAACAGGGCGTGTTTACGGACGACATACAAACCATGCGTGTGCGGGAGAAACACTCCGATTCTGCACGGTATTACAGAGTATTACAGAGTATGCTCGGGAATACCGCATCCGAACGGGAGCCAAGCGGTGCTACCGCCCGTAAGCGGAGTATTTACGCCAAACAACCCACTATTATGTATATTCTGCAATACATCACATGACCCACTTATTCAATTACCTATCCTCATCAAAAAATGCTTATTTGGAATTGGAATCAATTAGATGCCAATATATCCTTACAAGCATGCCTAACACATGCATTGCACACATTAACCCTTACAGCAATTCAAGTGCAATGGTTTGTATTAGACCCTGTGTCAAATATTATAAACAATCTACACATATACTGTGTAATGTGCAAAGAAAACCAACAACTTTCAACTTGCATAAATAATTTATTATGATTAACAATGAAATCTCAAAATCAAAAGAAAAAAATTTACAAAAGCAAATCGCGCAGGTCCTGCAGATCCGCGATGAGTAGTCTTAAGTGGTGGCCCATCCGCAGCAGGGCCCCACGAATCCCCTCATCTGCCGGTGTTGTGGCATCTGTGGGCATGTCAAAGGGGCAAAAATTAGTCATGATTTTCATGCATACATTTCACATACTGCTACATACATTGCACAAATGCTAGGTGACATGTGTGTGTATATATATATATATATATATATATATATATATATATGTAGAGAGATAGAGACACACATAGATAAATAGATATGACACATACATATATACATACATGCAAACTTATTTGCTACATACTGTGTTTTTTTCACTCTACCCTTTACTCTGCAGAAGACATAACAGTCATAGTGTTTCTTCTCAGTCACAACCCACCCATGACTAACCAATGACAAGCATGTAATGGGCTCCGTCAATAAGAACTTGTCACAATCTCCTCAGTCTAAGTTCAGTGATGGTTCGTGGCATGGGAGTTATGCAAATGTCAGGAATGCACAGTACACATCCTCAAAATCATAATTCAGTCTAAACCAACCTACAATTCTGTGCGGGGCAAAAAAAAATCTGAACTACAGGGGGTGTTTAGGTAGAGGAGCCTCCTGGGACACTGGCAACTTGTGACTCCATTCCAAGGTAGGCTGGGCCATACTCCATTTATAGCATACATCCTATAGTTTATAAATAACATTCACCACAAATATAGATTCCACTATTTGATTGGGTCATAATCAACGCTTGCAGCAGGTGAATTTAATCCACAAATGATCCACTCATCCCTTTACTCCAGGATCCTGTTTAACTACAACGGTGATGTGGCAGTCAAAATGGAGCTCCAATCCATCCCACAAACCTGTGTCATTCAGAGGTGTCCTGGATGAAAGGGATGCCTTGGACACCCCATCTAACCGGTACCTGTATCTGTAGCTACCCACTTTGGGGTCTATATGAATAGTATTGGAACAAAATTTTTAATCACCAGTGCTACATAACAAATACCAGTACAACTACTTCATGAATGATGCATTATGTAAACATACCGATCTGATGGGACTCTGGGGCCTGGCACGCCTCCTCCCCCTCGGATTCGGAATCCTCTGGGGCAACCGTGGCCTCCTCAGCCCCCTCCTCCGCCAGCTCCTCCGCCACCATGACCTCGTCCACCTCCTCCGCCACAACCACCTCCTCCACCACCACCACCTCCTCCACCTCCTCCTCCTCCTCCACCACCACCACCTCCTCCACCTCCTCCTCCGCCACCAACACCTCCTCCTCTGCCACCAACTCCTCTTCCACCTCCTCCACCACCACCGCCTCAGGCACCTCCTCCTCCTCCACCACCTCCTCCACCATCTCCTCCACCTCCTCCACCATCTCCTCCACCATCTCCTCCACTTGCTCCTCCAACATTTCCTCCTCCTCCACTTCCTCCTCCTCCACCCTTGCCGCCACCTCCTCCTCAGGGTCTTGGGCCTCCTCCTCGGCCAGGGCTGCCTCGGCCTCTTCACGTGCCTGTCGGGCTCGGGCTCGTGCTGTGTGGTAGAATAAAAAATCATGGTCAATGTCGGGTCATTGGGGCACATGTATTAATCCATAACAAGACATACATGGAAGGGTGATAATGATGGCAAACGATGCTGGAAAGTAGCTCCTTACTGTTAATGGACTCCAAAATGTGACATTTAAATTATTATGTGATTGTTAGTAATTTGTTCAAACATTACAACCCTGGCATTTATCAATGTGTAACACATATTACATCTGGCACATTGTATGCATCAGAATCCTCAATGCTATGTCATTACATATAAAAGCCACATGACTGCATGTTAACCAGGAAGAAGCACACATAACAGTCTATGGACTTTTAAACCCATGGACACCCACTTATCATGAGACACATTTTATTGTTTATATATGCTATGTTGTAAGTGCGAAATTTCATAGCTAAAATACTCACAATCAGCTATTTCGCCCCTGATTTGCTGTAACAGCTGGGGCTGGCGCCTGCGGAGGTCCGACCACCGCCTCTCGAGCTGCCCGATGGACCTCCGCACCCGAGTGCGGGCGTAAATACGGCGCCCTGCCGCAGCATAGGCCCTCTGCTTATGGCGGTTACTGATAAAGGGCCCCGCACGGCCCAGCCTTGTCTCCATGACGGAGACCAGAACCCTCAGCTCCGCAGGTGAAAAGGGGTCTGCCCTTCGTGTCTCCGCCATGTTAACAATGGCATCAATCAACCAATCAGGTGGTGGCATTGGTTTATCACAGTTATTTGTGTTAATAACTTTATTGTTCATCTTTACATGAACAGCGTCTCTGCGCCAACACAAATGGTGACAAATTCGCATGCCTTCAAAACAGTAGTGCTGATGTATGGCAATGAACAAATCTGATATATATAAAACACAGTGTGTATGCACTTAGCAAATCCAATGACGCCTCGCTCCGCCAAGCAACGCGTGCTATAGCTTAGCAACGCATAGCTGTAGTTAGCATTACTTACTCTATGCATCTATGTGTATGCGTACATTTATGTTTAAAAGACACATACACATACTTGCAGGTATCCTGAGACCAGCATTATACACCAGCCCTGCCTGCCTGCCTGCCTGGGTGCCTGCCTGCCTGCCTGCTCCTTGAAATGTTTAAACATGTTAATAAATTCAAATATCATATATATAGATATATATATATATATATATCTGCAAACAAATCATACATCAACACAGGAAAAAATCCCCAACACATTAGAGAATAAATCAATGTACTCACCAGTCATCAGGGATAGTATCAACTACAATAATGAAGATATAACAAACACATAAGATCCCTTGTACAAGGTATAATAATGAGCACCTATATTGAACTTCCCCCAAAACTAAGCACATATGATAAATATCTACTATTTCTTTGCCATTAGGAGGGCAGGCTGGCTAATTTTCGTTTTGTAACACTGACAACTAACACACTGTACTTATTTGAAGGGGTGATTTTTACTAAAATTGGTGTGTTCTGTCAACTAGATAAAATGTACCTGAAGTATCTTTGCGCCACAGAGTCCCGCAGCTGGTATCCCCTCCGGCATTCAGGGGCGCGGGATGGGCGCATGGGCGGATCTTGCGGCTCAGATGGTACCTCCCACTCATCAAAGGGTATCTCACGCCGCACAGCAATGTTGTGGAAAAATATACACAGGCCCACGATCCTCGACACCATTTGAGGCGCATATTGTAAGTCACCACCAGTGCGGTGGAGCACTCTAAATCGACCCTTTAAAAGGCCAATTGAGCGCTCCACCACTTGCCTGGTGGCAACATGCGCCCGATTGAATGCCTCCTGTGGGCCCGGTTCTGGGGAGCTGTACGGCGTAAGTAGCCAGGGCGTACATGGGTAACCGGAGTCACCCAGAACCCACGCATCACGGCCTTCCAGCTCTTGGAGTCTTTGCCATATCCCGGTTTGTCGGATGACATGAGAGTCATGGGCACTTCCGGGAAACTTCGAGTTGAAGGCGAGAATTTCCATGGATGGGCCACATACCACCATCATGTTCAGTGAGTGGAACAATTTGCGGTTCCTATATATCTTCTCACTTCGAGATGGAGGCACAAATGGTACATGGGTGCCATCCACAGCCCCTATCACATTAGGGAAGCCAGCAATTTGATGGAAGGCCTGCTGGCTTCTGCGCAGGGTCTCGGTGGCAAATGTCATGGCCATGAAGTGCCCCTTGCGCCTGAACATGGCCGACGTCACACGCCTCAGGATTCGGCAGAAGGCCGGCTGAGATATTCCAGCAAGTACTGCCACTACTTGTTGGAATGATCCTGAGGCGCAGAAATGCAACACCGCCAGCAGCTGTGTGTGAGGCGGAATTGCTGTCGTGATCCCGTGTAGAGGTTCCAGATCGCTCTCAATTAACGTGAGCAGATCCAGAATTACATGTGGCGGTAACCGGTACCTAGTAAGTACCTCATCATCGGGCATAGCAAACAGAGTCACCCGTGTGCGATAGATTCTAGCACGTCCTGGCCTCCTTGGGCGACGAGTGGGGAGAGCCGCAAGTGCCCTTAGCCTCCTCTCCATGTAGCGCATCATTGCTTCAGCAACCTATAAAGAAATGAACATAAATACTGATGCACCTATGCACATAATGGCCATATCCGACTACAAATAGATTTGTAGGCTTCAATACGTACAATAGATGGCCGCCCCGTGAAATCCCGCAGATCCATTTGACTCTATAATGATGTAACAATAATATGAACTCAATACACACCGTCCTAAACACACAGATAAAGGTGTCAGCATTTTTTGCCGACATCATGTACTATGAGACATTTCATCTATTGCTGGGACATGTTGTCCTGCAATAGATGAACCCACACAGGTTTAAGACCTGTGAGTGAAATAGTGAACATGTGACATGTTGCAATAATGCTACACGCACTTTGCTGGCCCAACAATCTGTAGGCAGTGAGGCAATGGTGCATACATTCATACACTTACATTGTTAATGGATATCATATCTACAAGGAGCATGGAAGAGCTTACCTTAGACCCTGACAAGTCCAGATCTGGAGACAAATGATTCTAGCAGCAGTCACTATTTATAGGCCTCTCACATGTGTGGTCTATAACAGTAGAGATGAGTATTGCATGACTTGTGGCCTGGATTATCTAAGGGATTGGGCTACTTTTAGCTTGCAATCAAACTCCACAATACCACAGTAGTCATGAATCAAATGTCATGTCATGCTAGCAAATAGCATGTGTATTGTGCAATAGTCACAGGTGTATCAGAAGATTCTATGCAATGTTAGCATTGGTGACCAGTATTTCATGTCGAACTTTCGCCAGGTTTTACACAATGGAATTTCCGCCACCGTATGCGGCGCGAAAAAACAGCGACGTACGCTCACGCACGGAACGCAGCTGCCGCTGATGTCCGCCAAACAGGATACACAAACAGTATATAAAGGTGTATTAGAAGGTGACAATGTTGTTGCTAACATGTCTGGATCACAACCAGAGGTGGACCCAGAGCTGCAGCAACTTTTTGACCATCTGGACTCCAGCACCACCTATGTGCCACTGCACATGCAGGCAGTGGGTAATGAGGAGGCTGCTGGCCCTTCTACAGCAGGGCAACCTGCACCTGACCATTCTACAGCAGGGCAACCTACACCTGGCCCTTCTGCAGCAGGCCAACCTGCAGCTGGCTCATATGCACCATCAGCAGAATTGTTTGGAACACAACCGGGGACTTCACAAGGTAGTACCATGGCCAGCACTTCAAGTGCAGCGACACGTGACAGGGGGCGTGGCCATGGACGTGGCAAGGGGAGAGCCAGGGCAACAGAGGAACCACCAAAAAAAAATAAGGCATATGAAGCACAGGAGCTTGCCATCCTGGTTCCCCGAGCACGTGATTGGATTGAGTGTCCATCGGAGAAGCTGACACACACACGCAGATGGAAGATTTGGGAACAGATAACGGCAGAGATTAATGAAGTAGCGCCACAAGTTCGTGAGACGGACCATGTGAAGAAGAGGCAAGTTGTTTTGTGATACATGTGCCCAGTAATAGCCAAGTAATGATTGAATTGATGCTTAGATGGATTTTGCAAATGGCCCGTGAGGTTGTTACGATACACAGACATTATTGCCATGTTATTTCGTTGAGAGTTAGAGTAGGGTGATTGTGAATGTGTATTGTAACGGTTGATATCATAGTTGCATGTAATATTATCTTTTGGACATTAATCACATGTCGTAATATGTAGCACAGAGCAATGGCTGCAACAGCTAACATCTGGAGTGACATGTATTAATATGTCAACTTACATTGCAGGTGGCAGGACTTCAAAACCAACCTGAAGAGGAAGATGACCAAGCGGTGGGAACACAGCCAGACATCTGGGGCCGGGCCCATGCCATCAGGGCTAGAGCTCACCCCCCTGGAGTTGATGGCCGAGAGCTGTATATCAGTTGAGGAGATCAGGGGGGTGAGCACGATGGATAGCGAGGCCCCAGCTGAAGTGTTTGCGTCTTTTATTGAAGGTAAATATTGGTCATGCCATAAACTTGTGCAAGTAATTATCTTAGAATGTGTCCTAATTGTGTTTATCTTTTTCCACAGACACCCCACCGCTTGGTGACGACTCTGCTCAGGAGGTGGAGGAGTCCGTGCCACCTGGCCCCAGGGGTAGGCCTGTGCAGCAGCAGCCATCGGCCCAAGCCGATTTGGCCGCCTTGGCCAACATGCTTGGGGACATCAACCAGCAGGGAGACTTGGCATCAGAACGGATGCGTAGGACCGAGGAGATCCTGGCGAGCTTGGTCAGCACCCAGCAGGCCATCGCTGCGAGCATGCAGGCCATGGCTGAGTCACATCAGGCCATGGCTGCAAGTGCTCAGGTGCTGGCCGAGCAAGCCACCCGCCAAAATGATCTCCTCCTCCACCATAATGAGCTTATGGTGGAGCTGGTTACCAGCAACAGGGTCCTAATGTCATCCGTTTCTGGTGCATTACCACCGGCAACACTCCCTGCTGGCAGGAGGGGTAGACCAGCCAACCCCTCAACATCATCTGCTCCACCTGCCCCAGCATCTGCCCGTGCCAGAAGAGCTGCTGCACAGGCCAAGGAGCCTACCAAGGCCAAACGTGGTCGCAAATGAACTTGTGGCTGCATTAATCTCCACCGTTATGTGGTCCCAAATCTTCCATTGTGCTGTGTGTGTCAGCTTCTTGTGTCCAATCACGTGCTGAGGGTAACCAGATGAGCCCTTGCTTCATATGTCCTTTTTGGTGCCCCTGTTGCCCTCTTTTGCCTGCCATTACTGTCAGCTGTACTTGAAGTGATGGCCATGGTACTATCTTGTGAAGTCCCCGGTTGTGTTCCAAATGATTCTGCTGATGGTGCATATGAGGCAGCTGCAGGTTGGCCTGCTGCAGAAGGGCCAGGTGTAGGTTGCCCTGCTGTAGAATGGTCAGGTGCAGGTTGCCCTGCTGTAGAAGGGCCAGCAGCCTCCTCATTTCCCACTGGCTGCATGTGCAGTGGCACATAGGAGGTGCTGGAGTCCATCTGTGTGCAATTATATTTGTTTTGTATTATTATTTATTTTGGTACATTCCTGCCATGTTGTTTATTTTTTGGATTTTGTATTTTTTGGTCATTGCATCACAGTGGCATTGACTGTGACATGTATAGAAATAAATTTGTTTACTTTACCAAAAATGTGTGGTTTCATGAGTACATGTCGAATACACATGTGTATTGATAGTATTAATATTCAGTCATGTCCATTGTTAGCAGTTTTAAAGTGTCTGACAAGTACAGCATATGTGGGGGATTAGTAAGGTTTCCTTGAAGCAGCAATGGTTTCAATTAAAGCACTGACAAGCGGCCTATTAGTGAGTAATGAGTAAAGGAGTAGATTCTATTGGGTTCAGGTGTTAATGCTTGTAGTCATTAGGCGGTACGTTCGCCTACCGCATGAACGAGTGGTGTCCGCAAAGCAATAGTACACTTGTGGACACCGCACATTTCTGCCCTTTTTGATCGCGTGCATTCGGAGTGGTATCCGAATGTACGCCCCCCAACATAAGTGTACTCCCCCGTGTCCGCCCATGTTTCCGCCCCGTTTTGCCCACTTTGAAACTACGCCCATGTGTCATTCCGCATGACGCCCATAATACGCCCATATTTCCCGACTGATTGCGGGGAACAGTTTTGGACGGGATTTGGCCGAACTGGTACGGAGTCAAGGCGTGGCACATGCGCGTTGCGTTCTCCACGCATGCGCAGACGCCGTAAAGACGCGATCCGAAAGTATGCGGTAAAGTACGCGTCAATCAGAATAAGGGCCTAAATCTGAATGTTCTCATTTAGATAACAGATTACATATGACCCAGACATCCATGAGGGGATGAAGAGGAGCTAGGAACCCTGCTTCACTTACAGCTCTCTCCCCACCCCTATCACTCCACTGGTTGGGAAGCTTTGTCAGTAGCTCATGAAATGTAATACTCCTGTTTTTTGCCTGCACTGCATACTGTCCTGATCACATTCTGAATGAGTGATTCTGCTGCTGCACAAGAGGGACAGCTTTTTATGTTAATGTGCTCTGGCCAGGGGGGAGGGGGGTCTGACAAAGGGGGCTGTGGGGTACTAGTTAATCTGGGTATGGCTCTGTTTTATATATGTGCTAGTTACTGTTTCATTTTATTTTAATAAACTATCCCTCTGGGTATTATAGTGGCTATTCTCTTCCCATACCCATGTGAGGGACCGCTTAATATGAAACTGCTTAGATAGATTTATGCCAAATCAAAGATACCTCGATGAGAGTTTACCTAAGATTGTTCATGTGAGTACAATGGACCTTATTCTGGTCCATTCGCAAGGCTGCGTGTATTCAACATTTTTGCTTTGCGCATGCACATTCCTGCGCATGTGCATGCGCTGGGTTTGTGCGTCCGCGGAGAACAATCCATGCGAACATAAGGCGGGGGGTGGCAGGTCAGTCCATCACCATATGGAAACAACAAGCATTTTATGGACGTTCCCATGAAAACCCCCGGGCATTCTCATGGTAATGGGCCGATGACGCGGCTGCGGGGCGGTGGGCAGCTGACATCTCCGGATGTCAGCTTCCTGCCCACTTCCCTCCGAATGTGCAGACAGATCTAAGGTTGCTCTGTGTGCACGTTCCACATCATTCGATGGTCGGCGACCATCGAATGATGTAGGTGTTACCCTGCATGCTACAAAGGAATGTTTATGTAAAACATCCATTTGCAAACAGTGTGAACGTAGGCGCATTGTCAATGGTTACCTGGCATACCACCATTCGCAAGGCGGGATCTGGTTCACTCACAAGGATGCAAATTCGCATCCCAGTGAATGAACCAGAAAAAGGTCCTATACGCAACAACATATCATATCATCTGCTATTGATCTCTTATTTCACATGGTGATCCTAACTGTAAAGAAACCTTTATGCACCTGTTTACATTTATTCTATTGTAAGGTTACGCATCCCTGATACTTTTGTTGATCTTGATGCATATATATTTGTGGATACTGAGGCAACCATTTCCTTTTTATATGCCCATGCAGGAGACCATCTCACAAAAATCAACCAAGAAGAGATCACACCAATTAAAGATACCTCTATGAGAATGAGAGTTCACCTGATATTTTCCTTGTTAGTACAGTACGAACCAACATCTATGTAACATCTAACTATCACCTCACCTGGTATTGATGTCTGGTCTCCATTACATATGGAGGCATTAAGTATAGAGATACCTTTATGTATTCATTTTATAGTGAGCAAAGGTACGCATCCTTGATCTATCACCATAATTTATCTATCACAACCACTGGACAAATTGTTTTTCTCTATTTTTTCCCTACACATGTGAAAACATCTCCGTGGGAGAAAGAACGTGAAAAGCTCTACACACTGTACATCCACAAAAAAATTCCAAAAACTGAGCCTAGCGCCAACTAACATTTTTGACCGTTATACTGGGCATGGCTCCACCTTCCTTATTCACTACAAAAGTATTGGACTGTTCTTAATCGACTCTTGTTTTTAAGCTGTTTGCTGTATTTTTTGGCAGAGAAATGGTAGGTGTTCTCTAGGACAACATAATTCAGTAAAATAATGTTAAAGAATAAACATATGAGTTACAGGGACATTTCCATTTATTTCAATGCATTGTTAATTTTTAACTACATTATTATCTAGCGGTGAAAAATACATAGCAATTAATTACAGTACAAATCCTGAATGAAAAGGGGGATGACCCTCGAGGAATACATGAATACTCAGCAGTACTGTGCGAGGAAACAAACAGATGGTATCCCAGCAGGTCCTCTCCAGGAAACAGCCATGCATTTCATTTACAATAAGGTGGAAATGACATTCTGGGAATTGGGAATAGAGTTTGTGTAGTTACACCAACAGTGTCAGTAATGCAATGATCTGATACTTTTTCATAAACTGTTCTGTATTCAAACAGCTGGTAACATTTAGGAAACAATAACAGATGAGCTGATAAATGTTTGGCCCTGTGCTATTTAAATATGGTCTCTTAAGGTATTGCGTGGTCACATTAGAGAACATTCATAATTACACAAATGGCCTAACACAATATAAGGATTTTTCTCACTGGAACAGGCGGCAAACTAAAGGAGCAATTCAAAATGTCTTTACTGTGGAGACCAGTAACTGTCTTCGCACGTCCTAATACTGCTAATTAGTTGTCACAGTCTGGATCATGTGACCCAACCTAGCCACTTAGGGTCTCCGGGCAACCAATCCCTATGACTTTTGAGTAGATAAGGGTTAATCCTAAGGCCGCAAGTTGCCAGCAGAGAGAATACAGACACCTAGGTGTCTGTTTGGGGCGCCTGTATGGGTGGTTAAGCCTGCAGCAATCAATAACAGGGATTGTCAGTCCCTAAATAACAAAGAGAAGAGGTGGGGGGAGATTGCGCAATTGAAGACAGAACAAGGAATTGTAAAAAATGTAACAATAACAATTTATTTAAACATTTGATGTACTAAAAAGTGGTGCAATTGCATCAAAGTTAAAATTTTAGTAATTTGAAAAAAGCTGTGTCCAGTGGAAAATGGTATCACCTTATTCTCTGGCAGAAGGAGATAGGAGAAGGGGACGGTGGAATTGTCCTCCAGACCCTGGGACAGGGATTCCTTTACAGAGTGTCCTCCAAATCAGACTATGATGGTAAATGTCCTGGATATGGATTCTCTGTATGATTGGATTTCCACTTGAGACCATGTAGGGGTACCTTAGATGGGTGGCGTTCCCTCAGATTATGGTACCTGGAACAGTGGTTTGATGAATAGGGGTCCTGGTCTGGTTCTCCAAATATTAGATGTATTGCTGTAGATTTCTTTTGCCAGGTTGGTGTCTGGAACAGCAGCAATAAACAAAAGGGGTGGCTGGGTTGCACAGGAAAAGGGAACGCCACCCATCTAAGGTACCCCTACATGGTCTCAAGTGGAAATCCAATCATACAGAGAATCCTTATCCAGGACATTTACCATCATAGTCTGATTTGGAGGACACTCTGTAAAGGAATCCCTGTCCCAAGGTCTGGAGGACAATTCCACCGTCCCCTTCTCCTATCTCCTTCTGCCAGAGAATAAGGTGATACCATTTACCACTGGACACAGCTTTTTTCAAATTACTAAAATTTTAACTTTGATGCAATTGCACCACTTTTTAGTACATCAAATGTTTAAATAAATTGTTATTGTTACATTTTTTACAATTCCTTGTTCTGTCTTCAATTGCGCAATCTCACCCCACCTCTTCTTCAAGTTGCCAGCAGAGCCAGATTAACAATGGACCTGATGGAGCTATAGCTCCAGGCCCACTCTCCAAATAGGCCCATTTTGTAGCTGAGGGTCAGGGCTTTCCAACGAGACCAGCCTCATGTCACTAGCCCCCCGGGAACCGGAGATATCGCCAGGCAAACCTGGAACGTTTTCCCCATAGGATAACATGGGACCCGCTAATTCCGACCTCCACCCGGTTCCAACGGCTGCCAGTTCCCCCTACAGCATCACAGAAACTCAAGGTTGATCTCAGTCGAACCCAAATCGCTGGGCCTTCAATCTGATACCTGGTCCATATGGGTTCATTGGTTCTAGAGATATTGCAGGCTATTCATGGCTGTTCATGTTGTTTGAGGACAGATTTCTCTAGAACCAAACGGCCCAGTTTCACGGGACCAAAATCATTTGAAGGCTACATGTAAATGGGTCAGTTGGTTCCGAAGATAGAGCTGGTTGTTTAAAGGGGGGCGGGCGTGGATTTCTCCCCCCCTCACACCAGAAAATGCAGGGACTAGACTGGTGTAAAAGGGGCCAGTCCGAGAATGTCCCTGCATGATCCTGGGACCATATTCCCGGGTAAGTCCCTGCATTTTCTAGTGTGAAAGGGGTATTATTTCAAATAGCACTGCTCTGAATACAGCCGGGCAGCCCCCTGCTCTCTGCCCGGCTGTTAATGGCTGTCATTTCTGCAAGGCGGCGACTGTCCCCCAGTTACTGCGAGCATGTATTCCCCCTTGGCAATGAGCATGTAATCCCACATGGCAACGAGCATGGAACCCCTGGCAATGAGCATGGAACCCCTGGCAATGAACATGGAACCTCTGACAATGAACATGTAGGTAAGCAACACTTATGTAGCATAATTTTTAATAGGCATTATGGTGTTTAGCATAATACGTAATGAAGATTATGGTGTGAGGCTTAACATGTAATGGGCATTATGGTGTAAATTGTTAATGTGCGCCATATTGTGCATTATTGCTCAATCTGTTTGGTATAGTGCAGGCATGTCCAAACTATGGCCCTCCAGCTGTGAAACTAAAAGTCCCATCATGCATTGCCACAGTTTTGCAATTAGGGAATGCTAAAACTATGTCAAGGCTTGCTGGGATGTGAAGTTTCACAACAGCTGGAGGGCCACTGTTTGGACATGCCTGGTATAGTGTGTATTTTGGCTCAATCCATGTGGCAAAATGTGAATTTTGCCTTAATCTGTGTGGCATAATGTGAATTTTGACTCAATCTGTGTGTCATAGTGTGAATTTTTGCTCAGTCGGTGTGAATTCTGTCTCATTGGCATAATGTGTAAGAAGCAGGGGCGGATTGGGGACTAGAAGTGGCCCTGGAAAATTTCTGGAAGTGGCCTCATGGCGGCACCAAATAAAAAATGTCCAGAGCCAGCATAACAGTAGGCGGGATTCCTACATCACTATACCTAGAGACATGACAGGCAAGGCTAAAGCATCAGCCGGCGGGGAAGGGGGAGTGCAGCGGTGGCCATGCTGCATTGTGCAGCATGGTATCGCAAGCCCCCTTAACACTGAACGATTTTGGCTAACTTTCCTTACAATATTGACTAAATGTAGGTAAAAATGTAGGGCATGGGGAAGGTGCATTGTCACATATTAGTACCAATTCACATTATACCACACACTGCACCACGTAGAGCCCATTAGACACACTGGGGGAAATTTACTAAGATGTGTATTCTACTTCACATGCGATGTTGCTATGGGCAACCACTCAGAATCTACTTCATATTTATTTAGCACCCTCTAGAAGATAGTAGACAGGATCTTATTGGTTGCCCATAGCAACATCACATGTGACATGTGAAGTAGAATACACATCTTCGTAAATTTCCCCCACTATGCGAGAGAGAGACCCTTAGACACACTGCACCATAATTACGCACACTGTAATACCCATTACATATTATCCCCCCCCCCCCATATTATGCAACATAACTTCTGCTTACCTACATGCTCGCTGCCAGGCATTCCATGCTTGTTGCCAGGGGTTTCCTGCTCTATGCCAGGGGTTTCTTGATTGATGCCAGGGGTTATATGCTCTTTGCCAGAGTTTTCATGCTCCTTTCCCATGGGGGTGGTGGGGGGGGGGGGTGTTAAATGCTTGTTGCCAGGGGTTACATGCACCTTGCCATGTGTTTCTTGCTCTTTGACTCAAGGGAATGCTCCTTGGCAGTGGGAGTTACAAGCTCATTGCCCAGGGGGAGATACAGGATCGTTGCCCAGGATGAGTTTTATGCTCGTTGCCTAGGGGGAGTTACACGCTCGTTGTCCAGGGGGAGTTACATGCTCATTGTCCAGGGGGAATTACATGCTCATTGTCCAGGGGGAATTACATGCTCATTGTCTAGGGGGAGTTACATGCTCATTGCCTGTGGGGAATTATCTGCACGTTAGCCAGGGGGATTTACAACTCGTTGTCCAGGGGGATATACATGCTCGTTGACCAGGGAGTTACATGCACGTTACCCAGGAGGCAGTGGCGTAACTATACATTTTGCTCCCGACTGCTCCATGACATTTGGGTAAAACAAGCAGGGATGCTTCTAGATCAGAGGTCCTCAAACAATTTTTCTCTGGGACCCTATCAGACAATAAAAATAATTACAGGACCCCAGCAAGTTACTGCAGAAGGTCATCACATCAAATGTGTAGGCAGCAGAAAATACATGCATGGCAGTATTGTGGAGACACTAAATAATGGGAGGAGCCTGAAGTAACACAATTCAACAGAGTTTTCAAAATGGAGTCGCGATCCCATGCTGAGGAGATCGAGACCCACTTTGGGGTCAGGACCCACAGTTTGAGAACCGCTATTCTAGACAGTTTGGCCCCCATGCCCCATAGACATTTTTAAAATAAAAACTTTGCACCCGCACATACTACACTACCGCCGCTAACCTGCACCCTCTCCCTGCACACACTACTGCCGCTACCCTGCACCCCACCCCCCGCAAATACTATACTATCACTGATACCCTGCACCCCCTCCCCACACACTACCGCCACTACCCTGCTCCCCACTGTCTAAACACACTATATTACCGCCACTTCCCTGCTCCCCCTCCCCACACACATACTACTGCTGCTGCTACCCTGCACATACTATACTAATCGCCACTACTCTACACCCCCCTCCCTGCACATATTGCACTACCGCTGCTACCCTACACCTTGTACCCTATACTACACCCCTGTCCCTGCACACACAACACTAATGACGCTACCCTGCACCCCACTCCCCGCACACACTATACTACTGCCACTACCCTACACCCCTGTCTCCCCACACACATACTACCGCTGCTACCCTGCACCCCCCTCGATGCACATACACTATTGCTGCTACTCTGCAGTAAACCTTCCCACACTCTACACTGCTGGTACCCTGCACCCCACTGCCTACATACATTACACTACTGGTGCTAACATGCGCCCCTCTCCCCGCCCACACTACATTACTCTACCACTGCGACATTAATATGTTACACCCACCCCTTCCCCCCAACCCCAACCCCAAACACACATTATCATGTCTATGCCTGCTGGGCTTCTGCTACGAGGGGAGGAGGGCAGTTGAGGGGAAGGGAGAGAGGAAAGGAGCTGAAGATTGGGTGCTGTGTCTTCACTTACTGTAGGGAGGGAAGAGAGAGAGGAGGGCAAAGCTGCCTGGAATGGAGCAGTGAGGAGATGGAAGGGCCCCTTCAGATCATGGTGCTGGCATGTGTGGGCGCAGGATGAAGCAGCCGTCAGCCACTGCAGAGCGCCGGCCTATCCCTGCAGCAGCTCTCTCTGACTCCGCCAGTGCTGGCCTGCTTCAAGCCTCCGTCCGCTCTGCAGGTACATAGTTACGCGGCGCCACTGCAAGGGGATGACACCTGCTGCGTGCCCTGCGCTCCCCTGTCAGACGCTAGAGGTGCAGGAGCACCTCTAGCATCTGTCCTCAGTCAGGCGGTGGCCATCTTTGGAGGGGCGCAGGGTCGACTGTCACTATGCCGACAGAGACTGAGACGAGTCCAGCAAGTGAAATAAAAAAAAAAAAAAAAAATATTTAACTATATGGAGACTCCAGTGGCCTCCTGGGTGCGCGGCCTCCCGGGATTCTTCCCGGTAGTTTCAATGGCCAATCCGCCACTGGTAAGAAGCAAGTACAGTATAAGGGGGGTTACTATTGTGTTGCATGATTTGTATAAGGGGTACATGGTGTGGTAAACCACATAAAAGGTGCTGACATATTGTCTACCAAGTTTGGTTTTCAGTATTTTTTTATGACTGGAGTGCCGCCTCACCCCGCAAGTATTTTAGGACATCGGGGTAATGCGGGTGCACCTTTGGAGTGCACCCGCCAATATATCTCCCTGCATTTTTCTTATGCCAGCCCCCTGCCTTTTCCAGGTATATATAGTTAGTCGAAAGTATTTACACAAATAGAGACACACCCATGAGCAGACCACCCAACCAGAACACGTGTCACGCCCCCCACATTATTAGGTGCTGGCCGCAACCCGTATTATTGCGCATAATAGGCCCTTGATCATTTTCAGCTCCAGGCCCATTTAGACCTTAATCTGGCTCTAGTTGCCAGTGCAACGTTGTTCACAGCTAGTCTGTCTCTGAGTTGTCCACACTAAGGGGGTAATTCAGACCTCATCGATTGCCTGCGAGATTTCGGAGCCCAGCAATCGGGTTAAAGCCACCCTACCGCTGCTGTGTCCGCAATCTCCCCACCCATGTGCAGGGCTGCGAATGTGATCACAGCCATGCACATGAGGGAAAACCATTAAAATCCGCTCACCATCTAATGTTTTTCTCCTCTTGTCGCAGTGCAGTCTTTACTTATGCAGTGCTGTGATGGCCGTGGGGAGGAGGCTGCTGATCGCATCCGGGACACTCCTGGAAAACACTGCGTTCCCACCCCCAAATGCCTGCAGGGTATCAGTGACCCTGTGGGCAGCCCCGTGTTCTAATTAGAATTGGGCCCTAAGTTCCTGTTCATCTGCTCAGCAAGGGGAAACAGGCATCTGTCAGACCAGACTTAGGTCGACAGTCATTAGGTCGACCCTGGAAGGTCGACTGTCCCCAAGGTCGACAGGGTTAAAGGTCGACATTGCTCAAGGTCGACAGTCATTAGGTCGACATGAGTTTTTCAGTTTTTTTTGAGCCGACATTTGCCGACAGGCGGTATTTTATGCCCTACCATCCACTAGGGCGTGGTGGGAGAATAAAATAGTGTGCCTGCGAGGGGCTGCGGTTCAACTCCAACTGTGTCCATGTCGACTGTGTCGACATCCGGGTAAAAAAACAGTGACAAACTTATGTCGACCTAATGACTGTCGACCTAAAACCATGTTGAACTTGGCCCATGTTGACCTTAAGTCATGTTGACCTTGAGCCATGTTGACCTTTAACCCTGTCGACCTTGGGGACAGTCGACCTTCCGAGGTCGACCTAATGACTGTAGACCTAAGTCTGTTCTGACAGATGTACCGCTTCCTCAGCAAGTCCGGTCCAGTATGTCTGGTCATAAAACCACTTCAGTTCATGTGTTTGGTTGCCAATCCTGCTAGTCTGCTCAGTGAGTTTGGATATCTTCAGATGTTTCTCAAAGCGCCTCAGTTCTTTCGTCACCGACTTCAGTCTTGTTATTGTTTCTCTGCAGTTATCTTTACCAGTGCTATTATCCGGTGACCCACACTGGGGGGGAGCCGATCTGTACACCCGATCTGTGAGGGTCCTTGCCGAAGACCACCATTGTGTTAGATTCAGCACCCCAGCTCTGGCTTTCAATAGCCATCTAGTATTCGTTCAAGATCAAGCAATACATTAAGCCAGCAACTTTTTGATTCCAGTTACAAAAGTCAGCCTCTAGTCTAGAATCTAAAACTAATCCACAAAAAAGATTCCCACCACAAAAATAATCAATCAAACTAGACTAAACAAAAAGGGGAAGAGAAGTTGGGAAACAAGCATAGGAATAGTCTTTGGCCCAGAAGCCAAAGCCTTACAAAACATAATCACAGAGCCAGATTAAGGTCTAAATGGGCCTGGAGCTAAAAATGATCAAGGGCCTATTATGCGCAATAATAGGGGTTGTGGCCAGCACTTAATAATGTGGGGGGCGTGACCAGTGTTCTGGTTGGGTGGTCTGCTCATGGGTGTGTCTGTATTTGTGTAAATACTTTCAACTAATTATATATGCCTGGAAAAGGCAGGGGGCTGGCATAGGAAAAATGCAGGGAGATATTTTTTTTTTTAAATCTGTTTTTATTATCATATTTGAAGCAAGGTGTACAATGATACATAAGTCAACAAAGTTTCTATTCAGGTTCTTCTATACATTGTTGAGAGAGAGCTTTCATAGCATTACATCCATATATTTTTTTTTTTTTTTGACAAGTATACATTAATGTCTAGAGTATTAGATCATAACCCATGTACATTCCACTCTAACGGAGCTCCCAATTGATCTTATATCTTTGTGTCCTTCCGGGTGCGATCTGTTGGCCGCTCCCCTTTTTTCCCCCCTTTGTTTATTTTGTATTCCCCTTATTTGTTCGTTTTGGTCATTAGGTGCTCCGTTGAGAAAGAAAATCATAAGTCTAATCCAAACTCATAAAAACGAGATCATTAAACATACATCAAATAATATAAAATTTACAAAGTAATCAAACGCCAAATCATATTAAACATTTGCGGAGCATGTTGGTTTTTTTTTTTTTTTTTTTTGTCCATTGCTTAGCGGTCTATGATGTTTATCGGATCTTCCTGCAATGCTACTCTTGTTTCATACCAACTTGTTATTTGAAAACACTGTTTTAAGTGTATCTTTATTGTAATTGGTTGTTTTTCTATAATGGCTCCCCATGTCTCAAAGAGCTCTTTCACCCTTTTTTCCTTTTGGAGTGTCGCCTCCACCCATTCCATACGGAATATGTACAATAATTTTTCCTCAAAAAGTTTCATTGTGGGAGCAGATCTGTCTATCCACCTGTGGAGAATGCTTTTCCTGGCTGCAGCTGAAATTGCCAGTAACAATTTTTTTTCCCCCTTTGCCATCCTTGTCTCCCTCCCTATTATCCCAAAGATAGCCCACTCTGGGGTTAGTGGGAACGTGTGTGTGAGTAGTTTTGAGGAGAACTGCCACACTTCCTCCCAGAATTTATTAATCTGGTCGCATTTCCACAGGCAGTGAAACAGATCTGCCCCCGCTCTGTCACACTTTAAACATTTACAATCTGATGCTATACCCATTTCAAATCTCCTTTTTGGTGTCAAGTATGTCTGGTGGGATATGTTATAAAACATTTCTGTGTACATTATTGCTGGTATTGTTTTTACTGATTCTTCAAGTGATTTTATTAATTTTTCTACTGTTATGTTTGGGAATACTTCTTTCCATTTTGTTATTCCTGTTTTTATTTTGTCGTAATCTAATGGCTGGTATAGGAATTTATAATGAGCTGTTATGATTTTCTTGTGTGGAACTTGCTTTTTTAGGAGTGTGTCCAAGGGGTTATTCAAATCTCTTAATGTTAAATTTTGAAGTACCTGCTTTGTATAGTGTTGGGCCTGTATGAATGTGATATTATGCGTAGTAAACGGGCCATATTTCTCTACCGCCTGGGCATATGTCAGGGCTTTGCCCCCCTCTACGTCCATCAAATGTTCTATTCGACTTATCCCCTGCCTTTTCAAAATTCTAAATGGGTTTCCTGCTTTTCCCTCCTGGAAATCTGGATTTTGTAGAAATGTTATAAATTGTGATTTATATGGATTTATTTGCATTCTTTTCCTTAGAATAAACCATAATTTTCTCAATGTCATTAATAGTGGGTTGCTCATGATCTCCGGATCTATTTTTGATTTTTCTAAGTGTAAGAAATTAACAAGATTAATGTCCCCTATGAACTCTTGTTCTAAAGATGTATTTGTGTAGATTTCTGACTGCTGTATCCAATCCCTCAAGTGCCTCAGCACAGCCGCTTGGTTGTACCACGTCACATTTGGAAAGTTAAAACCTCCATTGTTTCGTTTTTGTTGCATCTTAATTAGGCTGATTCTTGCCTTCTTATCTTTCCAGATAAAGTCACGGAACAATTTATTTACCTCAGCTGTGTTTTTCTGTGTTAGCAGAAGAGGCAAATTTTGGAGAGGGTACAACAGTCTGGGTAATGATATCATTCTTAATAAATTTAGTCTCCCTGTATATGACAATTTTAGATGTTTCCATCCTCTGATCTCTTTTTTTAATTGGTTTATAGCATTGTTTATGTTTAAGTCGTGTAGGCTCGTTATGTCTTTGGGGAGATAGACCCCTAGGTATCTAAAACCTTCTTTTGCCCATTTTAGATTTATATCTTGTGCCCACTTGGGTTTGATGCATTTAGTGTCTAGGGTCATTGCGGTTGATTTCTCGAAATTTACCCCGAACCCAGATTGGGTACCAATCTCTTTTAGCTTTATCATAAGAGGTTTCAGAGATTCCTCCGGGTTTGCCACATAGAGCAGGAGATCGTCTGCAAAGGCTGTTATTTTGACGGTTTGGGCTCCCACTTGGATACCTTTGAGTGGGGTCCAGTTTTGTATTATACGTAGCATTGGGTCTAATGTTAAATTAAAAAGGAGGGGTGATAGGGGGCAGCCCTGTCTTGTTCCTCTAGACATTTCTATGTTTTTACTTTTTTGGCCATTTATCATAAGCAATGTAACTGGGGTAGTGTAAAATAACTTGACTACCTCTCTAAAGTTAATCCCAAATCCCCTATATTGCAGGACTTTTTCCAGATACTGCCATGAGACAGTATCGAATGCTTTTTGTGCATCTAAGCTTAACAGTATATTTGTCCCGTGTTTGGCACCCGCTATTATCGCTGTTATGGCAGTTCTGATCCCTTTAACCGCATGTCGCCCACTCACAAAGCCTAATTGGTGTTCTGTTAGAGTTAGGGCTATTATATTCTGTAGTCTTGTTGCCATAATTTTGGCCATTATTTTAAAATCTACATTAAGGAGGGTTATTGGACGGTAAGATGAGGGTTCTAAGGAGATATTTTGGCGGGTGCCCTCCAAAGGTGCACCCGCAGGATGCCCTAAGATACTTGCAGGGTGAGGCGGCACTCCAGTCATAAAAAAATACTGAAAGCCGAAACTTGGTAGACAACATTTCAGCACCTTTTATGTGGTCACCTAAGTTACCACAACATATACCCCTTATACAAATCATGCAACACAATAGTAACCCCCTTATACTGTACTTGCCTCTATTACATTTATGCCACATGGAATGAGCCAAAATTCACACCGATTGAGCAAAAATTCACATTATGCCACACAGATTAAGGCAAAATTCACATTTTGCAACATGGATTAAGCCAAAATACACACTATACCAGGCATATCCAAACAGTGGCCCTCCAGCTGTTGTGAAACTACACATCCCAGCATGCCTTGACATAGTTTTAGCATTCCCTAATAGCAAAACTGTGGCAATGCATGACGAGAATTGTAGTTTCACCACAGCTGGAGGGCCATCGTTTGGACATGCCTGCACTATACCAAACAGATTGAGCAATAATGCACAATATGCTTCATAAATAGGGGCATTGAGCATTAAAAATTGACACCATAATGCCCATTACATGATAAGCCTCACACCATAATCTCCATGACGTATTATGCCAAACACCATAATGCCTATTAAAAATTATGCTACATAAGTGTTGCTTACCTACATGTTCATTGCCAGGGGTTCCATGCACATTGTCAGGGGTTCCATGCTCGTTGCTATGTGTCAGGGGAATAGATGCTCGCGGTAACTGGGGGGCAGCCGCTGCCGGGCAGAAATTACAGCCATTGACAGCCGGGCAGAGAACAGGGGGCTGCCCGGCTGTATTCAGAGCAATGCAGGTCCCGGCTATTTGAAATAATACCCCTTTCATACCAGAAAATGCAGGGAATATGGTCCCAGGATCATGCAGGGACATTCCCGGACTGGCCCCTTTTACACCAGCCTAGTCCCTGCATTTTCTGGTGTGAGGGGGAGAGAAAACCACCCCGCCCCCCATTAAAGAACCAGCTATATCTTCGGAACCAACTGACCCATTTACATGTTGGGGTCGAATGATTTTGGTCCCGTGAAACTGGGACGTTTGGTTCCAGAGAAATCTGTCCTCAAACAACATGAATAGCCATGAAATTACATTTCACAAATGAAAAAAAATTGGTTTACCCGCAATATCTCTAGAACCAATGAACCCATATGGACCTGGTATCAGATTGAAGGCCCAGCGATTTGGGTTAGACTGAGATCAACCTCGAGCTTCTGTGATGCTGTAGGGGGAACTGGCAGCCGTTGGAATCGGGTGGAGGTCGGGATTAGCGGGTCCCATGTTATCCTATGGGGAAAATGTTCCAGTTTTCCTGGCGGTATCTCCAGTTCCCGAGGGGCTAGCAACGCAGGGCTGGGCTCGTTGGAAAGCCCTGGCCCTCAGCTATAATATGGGCCTATTTGAAGAGTGGGCCTGGAGCTGTAGCTCCATCAGGCCCATTGTTAATCCGGCCCTGCATAATCAACAAAGCCCAATAGGACCACCACCACCAACAAGCTGGCCTCAGGCTTAGAAGTTCGGCGTGTCATGGAGAACCTTCCAAGATCCACTACTGTTACTCTGCGCTAGCGTCAATGTTCTAAACTTAAGATCTAGTGCTTTAATGCTACAGGTTGCTCTAAACGAGCCCATATAGTATATGCTGCGCATGTGTCTTCAGCTCTGAAGAATGAGAAGAATAAGCGCCCTGACCCAAGTCAACCACACCTGAAGAATACGAAGCAATGCAAGACAAGTATGGTGTTCCTATATGAATGGGAAATGGTTGTTTTATGTGGGTTTTACTTAGTCCAGCATAATTGAATTTGCTTAAATGTATTCAGGATTTTACGGTAAAAGCGTCAAGCTCAGAAACCAAATTCTGCAGCCTAATAGAAATATGCAGGTGAAAGTACAATTAATTCTAATTACAGGACCATACATTGTTAGTTGCACAGCCATGAGTAAAATTAAAATGGCAATCACAATTAGAGAGCTGCAACCTCATTGTACAACAAATTAGTCCCAAATTAAAAGTCCTGGAACTATTATACGTTCAGTCTATCGCTTTATTGTCACAAGTGCCACGGTAATAGCATCTGTTATGCCCTGAATTCTACTTTACGTTCTCATTTTTCTATGGTTTTTTTTCCTACGCTCTCAAGAATTTTCTTTTCAGAGACTGGTTCGAAAAAGTTGTTAGATGCAGTTTTTCATTTTATTTCTTACATGTACAATGTCAATATGCAGGCTTACGCACGGGACTGTTTGTAAATTACTGCACCCAGTTAAAAGGCATGAGGTAGGGGGTAAGTACTGTCAGAAGGGGCTAATGTCAGAGTTAAGGTGGCCATACACACGCAGATTTATTTGCAGATCTGGCTGGTTGGAACAAAAACATGGTTATGGATGAGAGCAAATGACAGTTGACCATTTGCTTGGAAATGCTGGAAAACTGACAAACTGTCACTCATCCATAACCATGTTTTTGTTCCAACCAGCCAGATCTGAAGATAAATCTTACTAGTGTATGGGCACCTTAAGACATACATAATCAATTACTACCAGGAGTGCCAAGAGGACAGGTGAGAAGTACTGGACTTTCCTACTGGGGGTGAAGGGCAGTTGAAAGCCAATACTGGAGTGGGCGTGTGCAAATACATGAGAAAATTACAGCTTGATTTATATTAGGTCACATAATTGCGGTTGTGGCATGTGTGCCCATAGGGTTACCAATTCAGCCCTTTAATTCTGGACACATATTCATTACACAGGTTTTGTGGCTGTTTAAAAAAAAACAGTTGAAATAAAGTCTTGAAGACAGCCAGCCACAGAACCTGCGTAATTAATATGTGTCCGGAATTAAAGGGATGAGGTGGTAACCCTAAGTGCACATCACACATAATGTATATTGTATATTTATGGAATGTGTTGAGCATCTTGGCGGACAAGATGCAAGTGTTTACAATACCAACACCAACATCCTGACTACTGCTTTGAGACCGGAACTGGGTTCCTGACATTTTTTGGAATGCAAACGCCGGAGTCCCAACTGATGGGATATCGTATGGCGAGTAAATGGGATGGGTTAGCATTACACTGGAGGTGGGGCAATGTCACGAACCTGATTTATTTTGTATTTGTCTTTTCAATTTCCAGGCTTGTTTGTATCCATGCTGCTGCTGCATCATCACATTTCTGGTTGATTGTACACCTGTGGGAATTCCTGACTGCTAATGTATCACAGACTAACTTCCGGCTGACTTCTTGTCTGAATAATGGGTACCTCCATGTTGGAGACCATCAGCTTCCTATTACAGACAATGCTCAGTGTATCTTCTGAACCTAGCACAGGTCACATGACACAGGTAGAACCAGATAAGCTCACTTCCTGGTTCTGGGATATAAACAGGCCTTCCACAATCCTCCAGCGACTTAAACATTTTTTTTCATCGTGTTTGTTCCAGAGAAGTACTTCTAAGGCTTCAGGCTTTTCCAGCATTACCAGCTATTTAATCTCTGCTGCTGCTCAGCTCCTGGTTGCTCTCCTGCTGACAGATTGACTCCAGCTAATACCATCTCCAGCTTCTATCTGCTAGTCTCTGTGTCAAACCAGCTCGGTACCAGCCTATACCATCCGTTCCCAGACCTCCCATCAGTAACCAGTTTAATACCAGCTTGTGCCATTGGTACTTAGCCCAATAACACCAAGTACCATTGGTTCCAAGAACGACCATCGGTATCTAGTCAGCTATCAGCTTGTGCCATTAGCACCAAGCATGATACTATCCAGTATCATGGGTTCCCAGACCGACCATCGGTAACTAGTCCAAAATCAGCTTGTGCCATCAGTACGCAGCCCGATAACACCCAGTACCATTGGTTCGCAGACTGATCACTGGTAACTAGTTCAAAACTACCACAACATCGGTCCTAGTCCACATCATCTGTTCCCAGAATGATAGTTACCAGTAATAGTTACTTGATCATTGTTACCATCATTGGCTCCCAGGCCAAACATTCAAACATCGGTTCCCAGACCAAATAATCCACTGGCTTCCAGACCATCGGTTCTCAGACCCATAATCACCAGAATCGGTTCATAGACTGATAGTTACCAGTAATAGTTATCTGATCATTGTTACCATCATTGGCTCTTAATTCAAAACATACAAACATTGGTTCCCAGACTGATAATTACCAGCATTACTTACCTGTAATACTTATTTCCTGCATGTCAAGCTCTTCAGCCACACACAGTTGGGTTCAGGGGACCAGGAACTGCTTGTCGGTTGCAGCGAAGACCAAGGGTGGGATGTTCTAACATCCGCAGCCCCCCTCCGCCAAGCTTCGCATAGTTAATGATCGCATATGCTCTAACAGGGAGTCCGTCTGCGCATGTGCAGAGCGCCGGAGCCGGCCACAGGGCATGCTGGGAGGGATCCGTGACGGATCCCTCACACAGCGCTGTGGTAAGAAGCCCATAGACTTCTGCAGGGAATCGCCACCTTTGGTATCTGTTAAATATTGGCATTCTCTACCACCCACAGAGTTCTGCTTAACCCCTGATGAAGTCTGTTAAACGAAACGCGTAGGATTTGGACGTTGATCGAGTTGTCTACAACTATCATAAACCGAATTAGCCGATATGGAATATAAATTTTTTAAGAATTTTTAATAAATAATTTATTGTACACCAGTATCTATTGTTATATTGTACAAAATTTTACTGTTGTTTATTTTTTTGCTGTGTACTGCACCCCAATAGTATACACCACCAGTTCTGTGTGTGATTGTTCTGCATCCACGCAGCATTATACAAGCTACACATTAAAAATAATTAAAGTAAAAAAATCCAAATCAATTTTTCTCTTCTTTATTCATTCTTTGTGTGTACTGCACCCCAATACACCATACTGATACTGTCAGAAGTTCCATGTGTTAATAACCAGCTAGCTTGCTGCAGACCTTGGCCTAAATTGAATGAAAACAACATTGTGAGCTGTAAGTGGTCAAAATTGTCTGGAAAGGGCTGGAAATTAATGTTATTGAGGTTACTATTACTCTAGGGACCAAAAAAAAAGACGCAAAATTACGCGATTTGGTAATTTTTTGTCCATTTTCGAAAAATATCCAAATCCAAAGCCTTTCACCTCTGTTTGACAAAGCCAGATCCAAATTCAAATCCTGGCGACGAATCCAAATCCAAATCTTTTGCCCTGGCGCTCATCTCTAGTTACTACTAGGGTACTGGCATGATACACATCTTCAGCCTATGAACACCTCTTTTAATTTCCTTATGCATACCACTTAATGATGAGAACACAGACACTCCTGATAATCACCTTATAACAACATCACAACCCATCCTGGATTACTGCAGAAGAAATCATGCGTGTCCTATAAAGTACAATAGTAAATAAATATTTGATACCACCTTCCCTCTCAAAGGTTTGATATTTGCAGCCTTATACAGTACTTGTTACCCAGACCATCAGATAAGATGATTCTGGTTGACTTGGTAAGCCCCTAAAGGTCATATGGACTTCTAGGACAACGCTTCCATCAAACCAGAAGAAACTGTCCTCTGGTACAGCAAATCCACCCAACCAAACCCAATAAACCAACCCCGGTATTATGAGACGGCAATGCTAACCACTGTGATGCTGCGCTGCCCCAAATACTTAGTGTATCTTTATTTTCCTGGTGTGTTTAAGCAATAAGCAGTTATTATTATTATTATTATAATATTATATTACGGTTTTATCCAAAATTCTAATAGGACAGGTTCATCAATGTACAACACATAGCATATTTTACATTTTATATTCATAGTTCTGTCAATATATTTTACAATTACTTTGCAAAGTCTTTTTCTTATTTATGTATATTGTCTGGCGTTTCTCAGGACAGCTAGCGAGGTGTTAGAGATTAAATATCCCATTTAGTTCAGGGAAAGATTTCATCTGGAAATAGAAAGTCTGCTTCAGGGGATATAGGAATCAGCCCTAAATCATACAGCAATATTTCCTACTGTCAGCGTATGAGAAAGTGTTTCTAAATAGGTTTCTAAAGTTTTCAGCATGAGTTATTTTGGGATAAATGCGTTTGCCTGTGATAATATGCATCATTTAAAAGGTGCCGTTAAAGTAGCGAGCAAAATCACACAAAACATTTATAGATGCACCTAATAGGCTTCCTCTGTGTCGGAGAGACGTCCGTTATTTTTGCATAATACGCTTTGTTTTTTTGCGGTACATGCGCACAGAAATGATATGCGTACTTTCGATACTATGGTCAACAGCCATCTTTAATAGAACTCTTAGTAAATTTAACCTTCTGTCTATGTGTTTCAAATTTCCAACCCACTGAATCAGTGGGAAGGATCGATGTCAAGTGTGAGGGGGCGTGGTATAATAGTCAAATGTGAGGGGTGTGGTCAGGTGAAGGAAGGGGGTGTGGTATAATAGTCAAGTGTGAGGGGGTGTGGTCAGGTGAAGGAACAGGGTGTGGTATAATAGATCGGCAATGTCTAGATAGATAATAGGTCAACTTATGGTCGAAATGAAGTAGATCAACAGGTTTGAAAGGCTAACATGACAACAGTAGACACCAATCTGGTCAACATGGTTTTTCCCCCCAAATCTTGTATATTTCATGTAGACATGTAGACCCTCACAGGCTCCCTTCACTCACCACACTTCAGGCAAGGTGACCCACTTTGCCACCGCTGGACTCATCACAGATGTTTACCAGTCATCATAACCCATGTGGACAGTATGGTGTTGACCTGTTGACTGTCCAGCTAGACATTGTATATGTCCAAATACCAAGCATAGGAACAATAAAGGAGTTTTCAGTAACTGCGGATGTAAAGACATTATTCTCCCTTGTGTATGTGACCGGTATACCCTACTTAACATATTTATATTCTACAATGTGTTTTCATTAAACTATGCTGAGTACAAATAGGGTAATTTTCTACTGCATTATACAAACATCTTGGGCAAACAGGAGTGACTACGAAATACATAGGGGGAGGGGCCCTAAACTGCACACCCTGGACATATGAGGTGCTACCTGCTGAGACTTGTAGTGCAGCAAGCAGGAGGAGGAGTTTGCAGGTGCACACAAAATATATATGCTAGACCAGGGGTCCTCAAACTTTTTTGCTCTGGGACCCCATCAAACAATAGAAATAACTCCAGGACCCCAGCAAGTTATTGCAGAAAGTCATCACATCGCATGTGTAGTCAGCAGACGGCACATAAATGGCCGCATTGTGGAGGCACAAAATGATGGGAGGAGTCTGAAGTAACAGACAATTCAACAGATTATTCAGGCTCCTTGTATCATTGACTGAGGTTAGAAAAGTCATCAGCCTGATGGTCAGCAACATGGAGTCGTGACCCCATGCTGAGAAGGCTGGGACCCACTTTGGGGTCAGGACCCACAGTTTGAGAACCGCTGTGCTAGACCTTTTAATATCTTGCTATATTGCATTTGAGGTTATTAGCATAGTAATGACCATTAGTATCGGCTTGTCCACCGCGTCCAGGTTACCTCAATAGGACAAGTCCCTAACACTACTCTGGGACAGGTCCAGGGCACAGGGCCCCCCAGGCCAGCCCAGCAGAACCACCCCATGGCATCACATTAGTGTGAAATTAAAGTGATAGTAAAAGGGATAGGGGAAATTATATGTGATAGGACTTACCTACAGTAGGTAAGAAGTAATAATAAATGTGAAGGGTGCTACATATATATTAAACAAACTAAAGGGGTGATTGAAAGTATACGATATGATGCCATGGAGCAGCCCAGCAACAGCAGCCCAAAGAGCCCTGCGCCCCAAACACAGTCCCACAGACTAACACTCAGCATATATGTATAGTAGGACTTACCCTCATAGTGCCAAGCTGAGGTGTGCAGTCTTGAATGTTGGGACTCCAACCTAATTAAAATCAATTTGGGACAGGTGGGTGGGGTGCAAGTTAAGGAGGAAGGCGTCTCTAGTTCCTTCCAGTGTGTATGAATACACAATATATAGTACATAGGGGGAGGGGCCCTAAACTGCACACCCTGGACATATGAGGTGCTACCTGCTGAGACTTGTAGTGCAGCAAGCAGGAGGAGGAGTTTGCAGGTGCACACTAAATATATATGCTAGACCTTTTAATATCTTGCTATATTGCATTTGAGGTTATTAGCATAGTAATGGGCATTAGTATCGGCTTGTCCACCGCGTCCAGGTTACCTCAATAGGACAAGTCCCTAACACGCGGTGGACAAGCCGATACTAATGGCCATTACTATGCTAATAACCTCAAATGCAATATAGCAAGATATTAAAAGGTCTAGCATATATATTTAGTGTGCACCTGCAAACTTCTTCTCCTGCTTGGTGACTACGAAATACACAGGACTGGATATGTACAGGCTGTATAGGGGATGAGGACATGTGCACAAGGTCATGTCACCCCCCCGCCTTTGGCAGACAGCACAGAAGATATAGAGGACCCACTGGGGAATGGCCGCAAGAACTTGACTACACCCTACAATGCCCAAAAGATCTCCTAGTGGCCCTGAATGCGTACAGGCAGACATTACCAGCATGGACGGTGTAATGGTTAGCATTACTGCCTCATAGCACTGAGGTCATGGGTTTGATCCCCACCACGGCCTTAACTGTGCAGAGTTTGTTTATTCTCCCCGTGCTTGCATGGGTTTCCTCCGGGTTCTCCGGTTTCCTCTCACAATCCAAAAATATACTGGTAGGTTAATTGGCTTCCAACATATTAACCCTAGAATGTCTGTGTGTGAGTACACGTGGTAGGGAATATAGATTGTAAGCTCCACTGGAACTGATGTGAATGTTCAAATATTCTCTGTAAAGCGCTGTGTAATATGTGTGCGCTATATAAATAACTGGTAATAAATAAATGAGTTGTGGGCATCACACGAAGCATATGGAACAGAGTATTCCTTTGTTGGCATGCACGTTTTGCTATGGACCCCTTGGCATGAGATTGGAATAACTTCAGTTATTAGTGAGTATTGGAGATATCCTACAGCCAGGTTTTAATCATTGTGACGGTATTTCCAGTTCAATGTCTTGATGACTTGTTTTCTTGTTTAATTCTTTGCCTCCTCTTGTACCACTAGCTGGGACATGTTTTACACTTCTTCCAGCATCTTTATGACCTCAGTGTATTTGCTATCTGCTCATCAGCTGCGTGTTCTCAGTCTGGTCCTAATACTACGTCTTCCTGACTTTTATTACACTCCTTGAACAAATCTTAAACTGAGGGAGAAAAAAAAAAAAAGTGGGCAGCACAGAAGTAATTGTTTCTGTAAGGCCGCTCTCCGGGCACAAAGACACCAAAATGCATCAGTATTATTTCTGCGTTAGATGTAGGTTCTCCTGCCATAGGGCCTGCTTCCGAGCTGCAGGCAATTGTAGGCACAGTCCTGTTCTCCTGCCATAGGGCCTGCTTCCGAGATGCAGGCAGTTGTAGGCACAGTCAGGTTCTCCTGCCATAGGGCCTGCTTCCGAGGTGCAGGCAGTTGTAGGCACAGTCCTGTTCTCCTGCCATAGGGCCTGCTTCCGAGGTGCAGGCAATTGTAGGCACAGTCCTGTTCTCCTGCCATAGGGCCTGGTTCAGAGGTGCAGGCAGTTGTAGGCACAGTCAGGTTCTCCTGCCATAGGGCCTGCTTCCGAGATGCAGGCAGTTGTAGGCACAGCCAGGTTCTCCTGCCATAGGGCCTGCTTCCGAGGTGCAGGCAGTTGTAGGCACAGTCAGGTTCTCCTGCCATAGGGCCTGGTTCAGAGTTGTGGGCAGTTGTAGGCACAGTCAGGTTCTCCTGCCATAGGGCCTGGTTCAGAGGTGCAGGCAGTTGTAGGCATATTCAGGTTCTCCTGCCATAGGGCCTGCTTCCGAGGTGCGGGCAGTTGTAGGCACAGTCAGGTTCTCCTGCCACAGGGCCTGGTTCAGAGGTGCGGGCAGTTGTAGTCACAGTTAGATTCTCCTGCCATAGGGCCTGGTTCAGAGGTGCAGGCAGTTGTAGGCGCAGTCATGTTCTCCTGCCATAGGGCCTGCTTCCGAGGTGCAGGCAGTTGTAGGTGCAGTCAGGTTCTCCTGCCATAGGGCCTGGTTCAGAGGTGCAGGCAGTTGTAGGCACAGTCATGTTCTCCTGTCATAGGGCCTGGTTCAGTGGTGCAGGCAGTTGTAGGCGCAGTCATGTTCTCCTGCCATAGGGCCTGGTTCAGAGGTGCAGGCAGTTGTAGGCACAGTCAGGTTCTCCTGCCATAGGGCCTGGTTCAGAGGTGCGGGCAGTTGTAGGCACAGTCAGGTTCTCCTGCCATAGGGCCTGGTTCAGAGGTGCGGGCAGTTGTAGGCGCAGTCATGTTCTCCTGCCATAGGGGCTGGTTCAGAGGTGCGGGCAGTTGTAGGCACAGTCATGCTCTCCTGCCATAGGGCCTGGTTCAGTGGTGCGGGCAGTTGTAGGCACAGTCATGTTCTCCTGCCATAGGGGCTGGTTCAGAGGTGCGGGCAGTTGTAGGCACAGTCATGTTCTCCTGCCATAGGGCCTGGTTCAGTGGTGCAGGCAGTTGTAGGCACAGTCAGGTTCTCCTGCCATAGGGCCTGGTTCAGAGGTGCGGGCAGTTGTAGGCATAGTCAGGTTCTCCTGCCATAGGGCCTTGTTCAGAGGTGTGGGCAGTTGTAGGCACAGTCAGGTTCTCCTGCCATAGGGCCTGGTTCAGAGGTGCGGGCAGTTGTAGGCGCAGTCAGGTTCTCCTGCATAGGGCCTGGTTCAGTGGTGCAGGCAGTTGTAGGCACAGTCAGGTTCTCCTGCCATAGGGCCTGGTTCAGAGGTGCAGGCAGTTGTAGGCATAGTCAGGTTCTCCTGCCATAGGGCCTTGTTCAGAGGTGTGGGCAGTTGTAGGCACAGTCAGGTTCTCCTGCCATAGGGCCTGGTTCAGAGGTGCGGGCAGTTGTAGGCGCAGTCAGGTTCTCCTGCCATAGGGACTGGTTCAGAGGTGCGGGCAGTTGTAGGCACAGTCATGTTCTCCTGCCATAGGGCCTGGTTCAGAGGTGCAGGCAGTTGTAGGCACAGTCAGGTTCTCCTGCCATAGGGCCTGGTTCAGAGGTGTGAGCAGTTGTAGGCGCAGTCAGGTTCTCCTGCCATAGGGCCTGGTTCAGAGTTGCGGGCAGTTGTAGGCGCAGTCATGTTCTCCTGCCATAGGGCTTGTTTCAAAAGGTGCAGGCAGTTGTTGGCGCAGTCAGTGGTGTCGAGACCCCCTCTCGACACCACTGACTGCGCCAACAACTGCCTGCACCTTTTGAAACAGGCCCTATGGCAGGAGAACATGACTGCGCCTACAACTGCCCGCAACTCTGAACCAGGCCCTATGGCAGGAGAACCTGACTGTGCCTACAACTGCCCACACCTCTGAACCAGGCCCTATGGCAGGAGAACCTGACTGTGCCTACAACTGCCCGCACCTCTGTCTGCTGGAAGGTCCCGGGTCCCGCTCCCCCATTGCAAGGAGCCGGGCAGTGGGTAGAGAGATGACAGGCTGCCACCGCAGCACAGCCTCTCTCCCCAGCTCAGCACACGCTACGGTGTGCTGAGCTTGGGAGAAAGACAACTGCAACAGCAGCCTGTCCTCTCTCTCCCAGAGGGCACACCCCCTGCATTTTGCCAGGGCCATCCGACCTCTGGGGTGGTACCGCTTAGCCTGTGCTGCAGTAAGTAACTGTGCACCCACTGCTGCTTCTGGTCAGATTGGACCAACTGGTGAAGGTGGAGTCTGCCTGCAGCAGGCACCTGAGCCTGACCCTGACCCACCAGCCATTCTGACACAGTGTAGATGGAGCCCTGTCAATTTACGGACTGAAGTTCCTGTAGAAAGGCGGAGAACACTATCTACAGATGGGGCCGGGCTCATCTTTGCAGGGGATGGCGATGGCGTCGCCATCGCCATTCCCTGCTCCCGCGCCATCTGTGTGTCGGAAGGGGACGCACGCGCACGAGGTGCGCGCGCGTCCCCTTCCGACGGTGCTGCCCTCGGTCGCCCGGTGCCCACACCGGGCGCCCGCACCCCCCCACAGCCTCCTCGGGTCCCCCCAGCCCCCCTCGAGCGGGAGGCGGACAGTATTGCGTCCGCCTCGCCGGCCGGCCGCCCGGATACTGAGACGCGCGTGCGTGGGGGACGCACACGCGTCTCAGTCAGATGGCGCGCCGTGTTGCTGGCGGATCGCCAGCAGCATGCTGCTGGCGATTCGCCAGCAAGCATAAGGCCTGCGCCATCTGTATGTAATTCTATAAGTCGTGTTTGTTTTCTACACACAAAAGCACACACACACCACATTTGTTTAGCCTTTTTCATATCCACCCAATTTCCAATTTGATCATCATCGTCTCTTTAAGTGGTTTGTTTTGGATTTGGTTTTCGGTTTGGTCGAAAAAATGCAAAAAACAATAATAAGTGATAAAAATTGATTAAAACAGTCAAAATTATGAATTTTTTGCCATACAAAAACCAAAATTAATTTTTTTAAATCCAAATTATGAACCCCATGAAGATCTAAACCTGGACTCGATTCGGATTGGATCTTCTCAGGAGATCTAGTGCGGGTTTGGTTCATTTTAGATCTACACAATTCTAGTGGATTTGGATTTCTGGAGAGCTGAACTCCACATCTCTAGTTGAAATGGTTTAATTAATGCAAAAAGTTATAAGAACAGCAAAATGATACTCCCTGAGACATTGGTTGCAGTGGCCTCCGGGCTTCAGCTGTCAAAAGGGGGATGCTGAGCTAGGGCAGATCTTTCTCCACTCAGTTCGTAGAGATTTGCTACAGTCACTGTTGACTTTGCAGCCCCCTTGAATGTGAGATACTGTAAGAGATCAAAGTGTGTAAATAGTGAACCACAGTGAGCTACAGGAACTGAGAGCAGGGGCGAAATGTAATAGGGTGCGATTTTTGGACGAGTTCCAAACTCGCCAGAAATCGCACCTTTAAAAATCGCATTTTTAGACGCTAATTCGCATATGTAATGAGATGCGAATTAGCGGCAAAAAATGCGATTTGCCGCGATTTAGGTCGATTTTTAGTCATGAAAATGTGCGCATTTTCAGTCATGAAAATGTGCGCATTTTCATATATGCGATTTTGGTTGTAAAAAAAAAAAAGAAAAAAAACGGCGTGCGGTCCCCCCCCTAAGCATAACCAGCCCCGGGCTCAAAAAGCCGGTGCTGGTATAATAAAATCAAAGGAACATGACTAAAAATCGACCTAAATCGCGGCAAATCGCATTTTTTGCCGCTAATTCGATTTTTAAAGGTGCGATTTCTGGCGAGTTTGGAACTCGTCCAAAAATCGCACCCTATTACATTTCGCCCCAGGAGTTGTTTTAAGAAAGTGCACTAATTACTATAATATAATATACTATGTACAAACTTTTATATATATATATATATATATATATATATATATATATATATATATATATATATATATATATTTGTATAAAAAAACCTCAAGGCTTTATTAATTATCATGTGCAGCCAGCAACTGAAAATAGACACAATTGTCTACATTAAGGAAACTTTATACTCCCAGATGTGCCAGTGCGAGTCGCTGGAACATCAGCACATGTGAAACCCTGAGCCACAGGAGGGAGGGGTGCACCACCTTCTATTTTGCCTCTGGGCACCTGGTATGAACTTACGCCACTGCTCTCGGCACTTACACATAAAATCATGATTCATAGTTGTGTATCAATTTACAAGAACCACTCATTTGTGGGACTGACCATGGGCATTGCAGTGTGACGCATAATGTGTAATGGTCACTGCGGTGTGTCACATAAGGGACCTTATTCTGATTAATTCGGTCCTCCGTGCGTTCGCACAAGGACCAATGTTTTGCGTCTACACATGCGCGTTTCTGCACATGTGCAGACACAGGGTGCATGCACCCAAGGCAAACTTTTGGTTCGCCGGGTGCACGCACCCTACACGCTGAGCAGGGCGCGGAGGAGGGCGGGGGGGGGGGGGGGGGGGGGGGCGCCGGACAGCCCCATTATCATATGGAAACGCCCAGCGTTATGTAACATAAAGCGAGGAAACAGCTCTTCTACTGCTCTGCAATTCCTTACAGCGCGACTGACCAGGCAAATCTACAACTGAACACTCTGAGGATCTGCAATGGATCCAATGTGTTTGTGCCAGCCCCACACTGCTTTCCGCACAACATTGAGCGACTGTCACAGGTGTTCATCTCAAGTGATAAAGGACCCGCAGTAAATGCTATCTGGCAACAGATCAATACATACTCATTTGCAGATAGTTGAGTGGGTGTGATTGTTTTGGGACTGACAGTCTGGAAATTGCATGAGCAGAGAATCGCACCCGGACAGACGCTTGCATAAACAAAACACAATGAAAAAAATGAAAAAATGTATAATTGCACTTAATGCCTAACTCAGCATTGATCTCTGAGTTGTTCCCCATCATATAATGCAGCTGGTATATTTTAATCAGGGACGGACTATATTCTGCTAGCCTGATTTGCATGCCCATCCTTCTTGCCAACATAGGGGGAAGCAGTCCGTTAGTTGACACACACTGTGTCGACCAACTATGGAGGAGATTTAGCAAAGCTTAGAGAGAGAAACATTAGAGAGATAAAGTACCAGCCAATCATCTGTCATCTTTTAAGCACAGCCTTTAACATGGGAGTTGGTAGCTGATTGGTTACCGCTTTATATCTCTCCAAGTTTCTTGACAGCATAAATGTTAAAACATGATTGTAAAGTATCAGGTTTATGGCTATTATGTACCAAACGTCCGATGTCCACCCCACACACGCCCACTTCCTGTAAATTACATTGCGAGCGCCGTTCATTTAGAAAAAGTTGCATGACTTCATCGCGGGTGGCCTTGCGCATGCGTGCTGCGAACCATAGGCCTGCGCATTGTACAGTTAATAGACTAATTCAGGCATACGTTCATGCCGGAATTAGGCGCCAGGTCCGAAACTTGTACATTTTGAGGTTTTTCAGTTATTATTTATTTATTAAAACGGGCGCTAGACCAATTTTGGCCAATTTTGGCCATCTACCCTATAAATATCTCAATATGTTGTTCCTTTAGTAAATGTATTATTCTAAGCAGCTACATTTTTAAAAATACACCTGGCGCAAGAACTCCCGTGTCTTTTCATTGTAGATTAGAAAAAAAAACACCCTTAAAAATCCCATCAGTCGCTACGCACGATGTATAATTACAAATCTGCATGCCCAATTTATGTTCTTTTCACAAAACATAATCGAATGCTCTATAAAACACATTTTTCGGACATGTAGCTTTGAAATTAACAAGACAAAATAATGTTTTGTTTTGTTTTTTTGTCTCTTCTAATCGCAGAAAACCTATACCTTAGTGATTTTTATTATATGGTGTAGAGGGACGTATGCCTGACTGAACACTGTTTATTTTACTTACTGGACTGAAGAAATGGCATAAAGACATACAAGTCTCCGGAGCCCCAGATCCATTGATATGGTCAATGGTCCATCCCAGAAAGGCTCACCAAAGGCTTCAAAGGGGAAGTTTGTTTTAATTGGTTGAAAATTAAAAAAACATTCATACCACACACAACTGTGACCTTTGCCCTCACACGTCAGCTCTGCCTGACACAAAACTTGTCTTTGATTGCCGGAATCCTTCCCCCCATTTAAATGGAGGCCCTCGCGGGACTCGGCAGAGCTTGAGCCGTGGTGGCAGGTGGCACTGCTGTGATTGGGTCAATATACAATGCAATGTGAAGCTAAGCCGTTCCTTGATGGGATTCCTCAATTTACTAACACTGCATTAAAGTGTGTCCTGGATAGAAGCTGGGGAATAATGGCAAACCAATCAGTCCCTTAGTGCTGGGGTCTCTAAGCTTTTGGTTTTATTTTTCAGAGGTACATAGGTACATATTAAAGCGTAATACTTTAATAATTAAAGGGTCTGTTTATCACATATCACTCTGGGCAGCACGTTTTATTTAGGTCATTAATCCCAGACGGATATATCACTGAGGTGGCAATACTACAATTATAGGGTAACTTAATGTCTCTCGGAGAATCAGCAATGATGCCCTTCACCCTCATCCCTGTCCAGGTAACCTGTTGATGCAGTAATGGAACATCTTTCTGGCAGGCTGATGACACACACACACACATATATATTATACACACACACTTATGAATAATAAGTTGGACTGTACAGGATACAGGGCCCGATTCAGACGTGGCTTCGAATTTGCACATCCGGACGATGCACTGCGCATGTGTATGGCCCATGGTACGCATGTGCGAGACCATCCTGCGACAAAGTCATGCACATTTTTCTGTTCGCTGGCTGTATGCACGTGATTCACAGTGAGTGGGTGTGTTGGGGTGGGAACCGACCGTTTCATGGAAGTGCTAAGAAAAACTCTAGGCGTGTTAGGGAAAACACAGGCCTGTCAAAGCCTGCTAGGGATGGTGTGTGCAGGGCAGCCGAGAGGAATGCTGGGCCCCGGTAAAATTTCAGGGCGTGGCCTAAGTGTGGGAGGTGTGGCCAGTCAGAAGCTCATGCTAAGCCTGCTGTCAGCACAGCACATGCTGTAGAAGTGTGTCCTGCTGTTGCGGCCGGGAGGGCCGGAGGGCTAAGGGAGGTGTTGGACCAGGGACCCTACCAGGGCCCTCCAGCAAGCCGGGGCTTGGGTAATTAGTACCGGCTCCCTCGCCTCTCTCGGCTGCCCTGGGTGTGTATGACATCAGTAGCAGGCCAGATGTGCCTGTATTCATCACAGCCACTGAGTGCGTCCTGGGCTATGTGGCCGCTGCGATCACTGGTGTAAAAATCATTTGATAGTGATCGGGTTCCGACTGGGACGTGGACATATTTGCTCGGATGCGCACGGATGTGCACAGCAAGCACAGTCATTCATAGGCGGAATTTCACTGGAGCGGGACAGAGACTGACCGTTTTCATTCCTCACTGACCTTGCGAATTCGCATCGGCATGATCAGGAATGAATCAGGCCCATATAGATGTATTATTATGTGTAGCGTTGATTGCTGCACATATATATTTCGCCTACTATAGTACAAAGTTAAGAAATATTCTGAACTAATAATCTGTCTTTTTCACTTGTGGACTTAATAATGTTATCATTCAATACTAATTTAAAATTTTATTAAGTTACATATTCTCAATGTCGGAGAATAGGTTTTAGAGTTTGTTGAATAAAGATTACAATTTGAATATCCACCGTAACTATCTATTTATTGTGCCCCGGAAAGACCTAATTGAGTCTAATGCTAGGTACACACCAGGACGACTAGGGCACGATTCTGTCAATTTAGATCCGATTCCGACCGGTTGTATGCAGATTGTGTGTACTATCGTGTGTTTTTGCCATTTATTTGATCCGATTCCGATCCAATGCGCGTTCACGCCGCTCGTTTGGTCGCATCTTTGGTCCTACGTGCTGCAGGTAGGATCCGTCAATCCCAGGCCGACCGACCGTCAATCGTATGCAGATCGTGAGTGTTTTTTGCCGCCTCCGTCGTCCGTCCGTCGGTGCGTCCGTCGTTTGATCCAGCCTATTTGAGTGGCATTTCCTAAACACTCCCCCGGCGCCATGTTTTTCCACATAGCAAACAGCGCTGGCGCAGCAGTTGGACTCTCCTTCTTGTCTCATCTCCCAGAACAACAACCTGGTATGTTTGCACTCCCAATGCTCTTCTATGCATGCCCACTGTTGCCACCAATGTATATAGTGTGTATAAAGCACTGGTTTGGCAACCGTGCACCCGACCATGTCACTGTTTTTTTTGGGTGGGCCCCATGTGTGTGTGTATACATATAACCAGTGTCCACCATTGCAGTATTCCAAGCACTCCTCTCTGCTAGGCCCCATTCACCTGTGTGTGTGTGTGTGTTTGTGTATATATAGATATATATACATAAACCATTGTCCACCATTGCAGTATTCCATGCACTCCTCTCTGCTAGGCCCCATTCACCTGTGTGTGTGTGTTTGTGTATATATAGATATATATACATAAACCATTGTCCACCATTGCAGTATTCCATGCACTCCTCTCTGCTAGGCCCCATTCACCTGTGTGTGTGTGTGTGTTTGTGTATATATAGATATATATACATAAACCATTGTCCACCATTGCAGTATTCCATGCACTCCTCTCTGCTAGGCCCCATTCACCTGTGTGTGTGTGTTTGTGTATATATAGATATATATACATAAACCATTGTCCACCATTGCAGTATTCCATGCACTCCTCTCTGCTAGGCCCCATTCACCTGTGTGTGTGTGTGTGTTTGTGTATATATAGATATATATACATAAACCATTGTCCACCATTGCAGTATTCCATGCACTCCTCTCTGCTAGGCCCCATTCACCTGTGTGTGTGAATAGCAATCTGCACAATAAAATGTATAGTGGTTTTCATAAAAGTTTATTAACATTTTAAATACTTAAAACATAAGAACTAGGTAAACTGGTAACTATAACTATAAAAATTTAAATATGAAACAAAACATGGGTATAACTTTAACAACTAAAATGGTTTTATCTTTTTACAGTCCCAATGTCCAACGCAAAGGAACAAGAGTTTTTGGAAGGGTTTATTGAAAAATATCGTACACACGAATGCCTGTGGAGAACAAAATCCAAGGAGTATTCAAACAAAATGAAAAGAAACCAAGCCTTGGAGGAGTTGGCACGCTACAGTCTTCCATTTCATCCAGAGGCCAATGTTGAATGGGTGAGGAAACGCATCCAGAATATGCGCACGGTGTTCTTAAAGGAACACAAGAAGATGGAGGCTGCAAAGAAGTGTGGTGCTGGAGTCGACGAGATGTATCAAACATCGCTCTGGTACTATGACCGGTTGACATTCACCCTCAGCCAGGAGTCGATGAGGACAGGAGTAGTCCTTATGGTAGAACATGAAAACCAAGAAGTCACGGCGCAGGAGGAGGAGGAGAATTCGCAGTCTGCATCGGTGAGTCTATTTTTTTGGCTATCTAATTGATTCCTCCTGCCAATCCACAGCGCCCTCCCCATTAAAGTAGGCCATGTACTCTTCCCTCACCTGTTTGGCTCGTGCACTCCCTGTGTAGCGTTGTGTTGGGGTTTGCAAGGAGGATATCTGCACTACCTCCTCTGGCAGTTCTTGGTCTTCTTGGAGTGCTGTGCCTGTAGCCCTTTGCTGTGTGGCTTTTCTGCGGAGCAAATTGTGCAGGACACAGCACGCCGTGACAACCCAGTCAATTTTGTCCACCCTCAGGTTAATGGCAGTGTGGAAAATGCGAAACCGGCTTGCCAGGATGCCAAAAGCATTTTCCACAACACGCCGTGCCCTGGATAGCCTGTAGTTAAAGATCCTTTTGTCATGGTTCAACCCCCTTTGCGCATATGGCTTCATGACATGCTCGTGCAGGCCAAAAGCCTCGTCAGCCACAAAAACAAAGTTAAGCCCCTGTTTAGTTTCCTGGACAGACGGCAAGTGAAGGGTGTTCGCTATGAGCCTTTCGTAGAACTTTGTGTCCTTGAAAGTGCCACCATCCGATGCACGGCCATTCCTTCCTACATCCAGGAAGATAAACTCATAGTTCGCATTAACAACAGCCATTAGTACAATGCTAAAATAGCCCTTGTAATTAAAATAGTAGGAACCACTATTGATAGGCTGGGCTATGCGGACATGTTTGCCATCAATGGCTCCACCGCAATTTGGGAAGTTCCATCGCTGTTCAAACTCCTCTGCGATGACTTTCCATTCATTCACGCTGGTAGGGAACTGAAATTAGAAGTAAATAGAATTGATTAGTAAACATGTTCAATTTTTTTACAGCTTGGTGACTACCCACCTGCAACCCCAGACCTATCTGTCCTATCTGAGAATGCATGCACATCGAACGAAGTTCCTACTCCGGCACGCACTCCGCCACCCACCCTGGAACCCACTCCACCACTCCCCCGTGCCAAAAAAATGCGTGGCAAAGGAAAAAAAGGAGAAGCAGCGGCACATGAAGAATTTATGATGCGGGCACATCAAGTCCTGCAAAGAAACCCGGACAAACATGACAACTACTTCACTTATGTGGCAGAGTGTGTTCGCAACATGGCTCCTGACCAGCAACTTACTTTTGAAAAGTTATGCATGGAGTTGGTGTATAATGGCAGTTTAGGGTATCTCAACAGTGGCACTAAAATAGTTGGCATTGGTAGTGCACCAGACACACCACTGTCATTAGAATCACCAGTGCCTACTCCGCCTGCCACCGTAGCAGGCCAGTCGAGCACAATTCCAACACATACCCAGTCAACACCTACACAGCCTTCTCAACCCCCCAAGTACCGTCAATTCTACAGTTCTTTACTGATAGAAGATCCAGAGTGTCCTGTTTTTGAGGATCTGTCTTAAAAAATAGGCTACTTTATCATTTACCATCGACATGGTCTCAGCTGCAGGTATGTGATGGCCACTGCTCACATGGCGTATGGCGCACATCAATGGGGCCGGGACCATTGCATCTGCGCCATGCGCCATGTGGGCCGCAGCCTTTACATATCTGCAGCAGACATCCTCTGCCACACAAGGGCCACAGTGTGTATTTTTGTTTATTTATATGCTGCTACCTGTACCTGCATTACCAGAGGGAGAACAGGATTCTCCTCAATCTGGATAGCAAACTCCATTTATTGCCCTTTTGTCTTTGCCAATAGTATGGGGTACTGTGCGGCAGACATGGTCTCAGCTGCAGGTATGTGATGGCCACTGCTCACATGGCGTATGGCGCACATCAATGGGGCCGGGACCATTGCATCTGCGCCATGCGCCATGTGGGCCGCAGCCTTTACATATCTGCAGCAGACATCCTCTGCCGCACAGTACCTATCCCTACTGTTGTAAGGGCATGTTCCAGAAGTTACCAGAGTGTGTTTTTTTTGTTTATTTATATGCTGCTACCTGTACCTGCATTACCAGAGGGAGAACAGAATTCTCCTCAATCTGGATAGCAAACTCCATTTATTGCCCTTTTGTCTTTGCCAATAGTATGGGGTACTGTGCGGCAGACATGGTCTCAGCTGCAGGTATGTGATGGCCACTGCTCACATGGCGTATGGCGCACATCAATGGGGCCGGGACCATTGCATCTGCGCCATGCGCCATGTGGGCCGCAGCCTTTACATATCTGCAGCAGACATCCTCTGCCACACAGTACCTTATCCCTACTGTTGTAAGGGCCTGTTTCAGAAGTTACCAGAGTGTCTTTTTTTTCTTTTTATATGCTGCTACCTGTACCTGCATTACCAGAGGGAGAACAGGATTCTCCTCAATCTGGAGAGCAAACTCCATTTATTACCCTTTTGTCTTTGCAAATAGTATGGGGTACTGTGCGGCAGACATGGTCTCAGCTGCAGGTATGTGATGGCCACTGCTCACATGGCGTATGGCGCACATCAATGGGGCCGGGACCATTGCATCTGCGCCATGCGCTATGTGGGCCGCAGCCTTTACTTATCTGCGGCAGACATCCTCTGCCACACAGTAGCCCGTACTTATTGGGAAAGTTTAAACTGGGTCATACATACTTAAATCTTTATATATAGTGTGTGTTTTTGTACAATATCTTTTATATATGGTATTATAATATATTTGTGTTGACACAATCTATTTACTATTTTACATGTTTTAACCATGAAAGGCCTAAAAAACCTGTTTCTGTCCTAGGCCTAAATTATAAATAAAAATATTTTGTTTGCACAATAAAGTGTACAGTGTATATTTCATCCTTACCTTGCAATACTGGTACTGCAGCACCTTCACAATGGCTTTGCAGGTCTCCGGGATGATGAGGCCCAAAGCTTGCGGGGAGATGAGGGATCCAAACTTTAGGTCAGCAAGAGACCGTCCTGTCGCCAGAAACCTCAGGGTCACCACCAGCCGTTCCTCAGCAGGGATAGCCATGCGATACTTGGTATCCTGCTTCTCGATGTGGGGAGTCACCAGACGCAGCAATTCCTGGAATGTGGCATCATCCATCCTCAAGAAGTTACGAAAATCGTCTGGGTTATTCTCCCTGATGTCCCTGAGCAGTGGCATGTGCGAACGAGTCTGACGCTGAAGTAGCCACTGCTTTGTCCAGCATGATCTTTCTCTCCTGCGCTGGGCTCTCTGACGCCTGAGCTTCAAAACTGCATAATAGAGCAGGTACTGTTGCTGGTGACTACCCATCACTGCATTCTCCATAGTGCAGGGTTAAAAGACACTTTGTAATGGCAGGCAAAACAAAGTAATGTGTAAATAGCTATGTCCAGCAGGTATAAACCAAGCCTCACTAGTAACAAAGCAGAAATACACTGGTTTAAAATGGCTGCTGCTATTCCTATCCCCCTCTGCTAGTCCTCCCCCCTCTGCTAGTCCAGCCCCGTCATTCAAATTTCAAAGGCCCATCTGACGCCGGTCGCATGTGTTCTTGCAAAAAAAACAAAAACCAGCGATCCGACCGTCTTAACGACCATCGCGGGCGCATCGGGATCGGATCTAGATCGTTCCGCAAAAAAACACAATTTTTGCTAATCGTTTGCTGGGGACTGCCTGGGAGCTCCCGGGAAGTCCAAGGGAAATCGTTCCATGGTCGTCTATCGGTCGTGAACGACGGTGGTCGTCCTGGTGTGTACCCTACTGCTGGGTACACACCAAAACGATTTGGATTGGATGCAAATCATATGCAAATCGGATCGTACAATTTGCATACGATTTGCATACGATTTGCATACGATCTGATCCCCTCTGTATTCAGATGAATGGATCTTTGACCAAATCTGCATCCAATCTGCATCCAATCAGTCTGAATTGGATCCAGATTGATGGGATTGTGCCAAAATCGTTTTGGTGTGTACCCTGCAAGTCTTGCTCTTTTTGGCAAGGAAAATACATTGATGGAAGGTCGAGAGTCAAGAGGGCAACATTAATAGGTGGACACATATGGCATGATGGCAAGTACTAAGAAAAGAACAATGGGAAGTTTATTAAACAAAAGTTAAAAAGGAAAATAGTATAAAACTTATATATAACTGAGATAGATCATACCAAAATGGGTGAGGGAGCCACAGGTGTGATGGTGCAGGGTACTCCCGGGAAAATTACCCTGCTGTTGGCTTCCTCGAGTGTTTCGCCTACAGCAATCAAAAATGTCCGTCAGCGGAGAATGGCACTGGAGGGCAAATGCTGATGCATTTGGGGACAGCTTGGTCCCTTCTTCAAAGCAGCTTGCCCTCAGTGCTTGTCTCCTCCATACACAACTGTGTATCAGCTAATTGTAGCAGGCCGCGGGTCCCGCCCATGGACTTCCGGGACCGGAAGTGACATCATCAGGTGTTCCGGAACCGGAAGTGACGTCTGGTTGCTGGTGTTTTCCACGCGCCGGAAATGATGTAATGGTGTCCAGAAGGTCAGTCCTTGAATTCTCCCTAAAGGGATGATCTTCAATCTCTTCTTAGCTCAGTTCATACATATAGAAAATAATAAATTAAATAGATGGGGGACAACATCGGACATAGATAAGTCTACTATTAAAAAATATATCAAATTTATCAATAATATGGAAATATGAATGATATGAAATAATATATAAAATATGGAATATAAAATATATATGATCAGATAAGAGGAAAAAATAATCCACTACAAAAAATATTTAACCTTGAAGTCCTGGTTTAGGGAAAAAAAATTGAATCCCGAAGTCCTGGTTTAGGAAAAATTAAAAACACATGTTGACCATATCATGTGTCTACGTTTTCCATGTCGACCTTTTGCTTGTGTCAATGTTTTGAGAATACTGACCTTTGTCGGTATTTTGTCAATGTTGCCCTTTTGGTGTTGACCTAGACACTGTAGAGCAGTGGTCAGGGAACTGGGGTAAATGAACCCAAATGGGGTAAAAATGAAATTCCTGGGTGTACTGGATGGTCATGCTGCTGAGACACAGGTGGGCATGCATATGGATCTATATGCATGCCCGGCTGTGTCTCGGCAGCGCGACTGTCCATTACCCCCAGGAATTTAATTTCATTGCATATAGAATCTATATATATGCTATATGCATGCCCGGCTGTGTGTGTTACAGTACTGTAGTCTACAAGGCCTGACGCAGTGCAGAGCGTCAGGCCATTGTGTATAACAGGCTTCCCTGTGTGATGCCCCGGGCCCCGCCTCCAAGTCTACCCACTTCTTCAGTAGATTTGACTAGTTGCTGCACCATCTCAGCAGCGCGCAGTCTGTACTGCCGCTGCAGCGCAGAGTTTCTCTGCCTGGTTATAGCCTCCTGTCAAGGTATACCCATCTCTAGTCTAGGGAAAACATTTTCACAGACTGTCCAGATACTGCCGAACACTTTGTGGCACATGTATCACAATCTGCATTTTTTAAAATATATTGCCATGCCAATTTATCAATGTTCTCTTGCCATTGGATGGGCTCCAACCTGAGCCCATCCTGAGAATGAGTTGGAAGCAGTGTGACAATGGAACACTATCACGCTGCTTCCAAGTTCAGGTCACTGATGCACACTGTGCACTGTGCATGTGTGGTCATCACAGAAAGGGAATGTGAATAAGAATCCCTTAAACTACTATGGGATAATGCCATCAGGTAATTCTCACAGCTTTGCAGAGAACTATGGGGCCTGTGGTACTTTTGGAAATCCCTCATGCAAAGTACATTTACGTAATATTTGCAGGTGTAGCCCAAAAATATCTATTTTGGGGGAATATCCCACAAATATTATTTGATAAATAGGTCACTATAGGAGGCAGATGCAAATTTGAGAAGGTTGTGTCAGCCCCACCTTTGGTGAACATGGTTTTGTCCATTAGAGAGAGAATTTGTTTTTGCGAGTGAACCAGAATAACCTCCTATGAGGAATGTGAAGTCTCTTTCAGTGGTGCCACACCTGGGCGATTCTTCTGGTAGAACCATGACCTTAGCTCAAATAATTTTCCATTGGGTACAAGTCAAACATTGTGGCTCCATACAACATGTATGTTGATTAATATTATTCCCTCTTCCACAAAACTTAGCGTAAATGTTCTTCATTTAGATATCCCTATATGGTTTTCGTAGTTGTAACTACTAATATTTAGAAAGAACCCAAACATTTGAAGCTTTGTGCTCAAATTTGTTTCCTGAAGAAATATCCATGTTTTTCAGGACTAACCAATTGCACATCAGGGGCGAAATGTAATAGGGTGCGATTTTTTAGACATGTGCGATTTTTGGTCAAAAACGGCCGAAATCGCACATTTTCCGAAAATCGCACATTTAATAGGTTGAAAATCGCGGTAAAAAATCGCACTTTTTACCGCGAAATCGCACTTTTAGAAGTGCGATTTTTAGTCACATTTCAATTCGCATCCAGATGTTTTCCCATTATAAAGTATACAACTCGCAAATGTAATAGGGTGCGATTTTTGGTAACTGTTACCAAAAATCGCAAAAAAAATAGACCAGGTTCTGACAGGCGAATTTGACAGAACCATGCACAGATCATTGAGATCTGTGCATGGTTCTGTTAATAAAAATGTGTAAAAGTGTTTTTATCAAAAAAAAAACCGGCGTGGGGTCCCCCCTCCTAAGCATAACCAGCCCCGGGCTCATTGAGCCGGACCTGGTTCCAAAAATACGGGGGGACAAAAAGCATAGGGGTCCCCCGTATTTCTGAAACCAGCCCCGGACTCTTGGACCGGTCCTGGTTCCAAAAATACGGGGGACAAAAAATCTGGGGGTCCCCCGTATTTTGAAACCAGCACCGGGCTCCAACAGCCCGCGGTGTCATGCCACAGCCGGGGGACACTTTTTATACAAGGTCCCCCGGCCAAAACATGAGCACCGTGGCTGGTCAGCCTTGGATGGGGTACCTGGAGGAGTGGGGACCCCCCCAATAAAGGGGTCCCCCCCCCAGGCTTCACCCGTCCAGGGCTGAAGCCCGGGGCTGTCACCGGCGTCCGTGGCCAGTGGACGCCGGCCTGATAGGGTTAAATCCATCATACATATCATTACATTGCTTTTTACCGGCGAACTACAAGTGCCAGCAGACCTCCCCCGCATGCTGGGACTTGGAGAACCACAAGTCCCAGCATGCGGGGCATTAATGGGCCCGCTGGGACTTGTAGTCCACCTGTAAAAAGAATGTTTATAAAAAACACACACACAGAGAAGTACAAGTTTATTACACACACACACCTCACTTTTACACCAGCGTTACTTACCATTCCTGGATCCAGCGCTGGTCTGGCTGCTTTACAGCCGGCTCCCCCCGCACTGACAGGCAGCGGGGAGAACCGCCTTTCTCCGTTGCCTGTCACCGGCTTTCTCCACAGCTTCTGTAGCGCTGTCCGAGTGCTACAGAGGCTGAGAGCGTGATTGGCTGAGCTACAGTATGCGTCTCCATGGAGACGCATAGCTCAGCCAATCAGGACTGAGCTATGCGTCTCCATGGAGACGCATACTGTAGCTCAGCCAATCACGCTCTCAGCCTCTGTAGCACTCGGACAGCGCTACAGAAGCTGTGGAGAAAGCCGGTGACAGGCAACGGAGAAAGCCGGTTCTCCCCGCTGCCTGTCAGTGCGGGGGGAGCCGGCTGTAAAGCAGCCAGACCAGCGCTGGATCCAGGAATGGTAAGTAACGCTGGTGTAAAAGTGAGGTGTGTGTGTGTAATAAACTTGTACTTCTCTGTGTGTGTGTTTTTTATAAACATTCTTTTTACAGGTGGACTACAAGTCCCAGCGGGCCCATTAATGCCCCGCATGCTGGGACTTGTGGTTCTCCAAGTCCCAGCATGCGGGGGAGGTCTGCTGGCACTTGTAGTTCGCCGGTAAAAAGCAATGTAATGATATGTATGATGGATTTAACCCTATCAGGCCGGCGTCCACTGGCCACGGACGCCGGTGACAGCCCCGGGCTTCAGCCCTGGACAGGTGAAGCCTGGGGGGGGGGGACCCCTTTATTGGGGGGGTCCCCACTCCTCCAGGTACCCCGTCCAAGGCTGACCAGCCACGGTGCTCATGTTTTGGCCGGGGGACCTTGTATAAAAAGTGTCCCCCGGCTGTGGCATGACACCGCGGGCTGTTGGAGCCCGGTGCTGGTTTCAAAATACGGGGGACCCCCAGATTTTTTGTCCCCCGTATTTTTGGAACCAGGACCGGTCCAAGAGTCCGGGGCTGGTTTCAGAAATACGGGGGACCCCTATGCTTTTTGTCCCCCCGTATTTTTGGAACCAGGTCCGGCTCAATGAGCCCGGGGCTGGTTATGCTTAGGAGGGGGGACCCCACGCCGTTTTTTTTTTTACTTTTTTTTTTTTGGCACAAAATCGCATTTATGAAAGTGCGCACATTTTCATGACTGAAAATGCGCACATTTTCATGACTAAAAATCGCGGCAAATCGCATTTTTTGCCGCTAATTCGCATCTCATTACATATGCGAATTCGCGGCAAAAAACGCGATTTTTAAAGGTGCGATTTCTGGCGAGTTTGGAACTCGTCCAAAAATCGCACCCTATTACATTTCGCCCCAGATGTTCTCTTTTTTCTTCATGGAAACTTCAATAATTTCCATTAGGTTTCAAATAAAATCAGTAAATGAAAGATTGGGACTGTAGTGGTGCGTTGAAATAGTATCAAACATTGGGGCATATGTTTATTAAGCCTGGAGAAGAGATATGCAAAGGAAAGTTACACAGGTATCACTTAGCTTGCGCTGGTTCAAGCATACATCAATCCAGAGGTATATATGTCTCCGGGATAAAAAATGAAAAAAAAAAAAGATATATAGTGAAGTATTTAATCACAACATCTAAAAACATCCATTAAAAACATCGATACAAATAAAAAAATTCATCACATCAAATTATGACAGTGGCTAGGATGGCTTTCTAGTGAAATTACCAGAGAGGGTGTGAACTGGTATAAAAACACAGTTCATGTAGAGCATATGATCTGCAGAATACCCCAGGTGATAGCTGCTTCTCCTTGCTCCTGGTGTAAAGTGCCCGTGCTCTGTGCAAAATCAGCTGGGTCTGCCGTCCGTCCACTGCCTCATCAACCAACGCGTTTCAACCCGTTACAGGGGTCTTTTTCAAGGTCCAGATGATGTACATCCCAGAGACATATATACCTCTGGATTGATGTATGCTTGAACCAGCGCAAGCTAAGTGATACCTGTGTAACTTTCCTTTGCATGTACACTTTGTTGGTGGAGGTTTGGGAGAACTCCACACTCATAGGAGTCACTGGCATTGCAGCTCACTGCGCACTCATAGTCTAGTACACTTAAATCCCTTTTGGAGAAGAGATAAACTGAAGATAATGTGGCAATAAAGTGGAAGGAGATAAAGCACCAGCCAATCAACTCCAAACAGTCATATTTCAAACACAGCTGATTGGTTGGTGCTTTATCACCTTCCAAAACGCTCCCAGAGGAGCATTAAGTGACTGCCGTGTGACATTATGACATCACATGGACCCGCCTGCACTCACAGAGTCCCTTTGATGTTCTTTGATAGGATAAAAAGAGTGAAATTTAATAGTGAGAGAATCAGAAAGTGAGAGATTTGGTAAGAAATTTCCAGTTTTTTTTTTTTCTAAAGCGGCAATCATTTGCACGTCAAAATCAAACTGGTTTTGCAGTGTAAATGATTGCCGCTTTAAAAAAACCCCTCGAGATTTCTTACCAAATCTCTCACTTTCTAAATCTCTCATCCTATTAAATTCCACCCATTATGTTTGTAAAGTAAATAAAGCAGTCAGTTTACTTTAAATGCCAAATGCCAGAAGGGCTGATGGCCTTGTGGGCCGATTTTGTGCAGCTAGATTTAGTTGCATCCAGAAAAAAACACTCTAAGCAAAACCCAGAGCCGCCAGCATCATATTAATAGCCCCCACAGCCTGACCCACCACATACCGATGACGGGAACGGAGAGGACGCTGAGCGGGCACCGGCACCTGGGACCCCCCGGTCAGTAGCCGCACGTCCTGCTCCCGCAGCCATAGCTCTTATACTTGTTATCCCCCCGCCAGCCCCCTCCTCCTACCACCCGCCGCAGCAACTTTAGGAAAGAAGAGGAGAGCATCTGCCGCCCGATCCTTCAGCTAGGGGGATCTCTTCCCAGTGCCCCGACCAAGAAGCTCAGGAGGAGGGAGAGCGGGACCCCGCAACAACGGGCTGAGTGTGACCATGGCTGGCTTGTGACCTGTCTGTATAGTGGTGTGCGGGTTACACGGTGACGGAGCACAGGCACCCTGTATGTGAGCAGCCTCAGCCCCCAACACGCTGCACACCTGCGGGAGCAGGCACGCCTGTCACAGATGATACATCCTTCTCCTCACTGCCATGGAGATGCTGCTGGACGCCGGCCCACAGTTCCCCGCCCTGGGTGTGGGCACCTTTGCCCGGCACCACCATCACCACCAACACGCAGCCGCGGCAATCGCAGCGGAGATGAAGGAGCGCAAGCTGAGCCTGGCGCAGAACAGCTTTGTGGAGCCGGCGCACATGGGCACCTTCAAGTTCAACCCGGGAGGAGGCTCAAATTGTGTAGCCTTATGTAATGGGCATTAAGGTATGTGTCATAATGTGTAATTGGCATTATGGCATGTGCCTTTATGTATATTATGGTTTGCTAAAATGTGTAATGGGTATTACGGTGTGTAGTATAATGTGTAATACCATGCCCCTTTGTGATGCCACGCCTTCTTTTCATTAGGCCACACCCCTTTTGAAGCTTCACAGGTGGGCCTGTGTGCTCAAAATGCCACGGCCGATTTTTGGTCCCAGTCCAGCCCTGGCTCCAAGGTACTATATTGATGCAATCAGCTGCAAATGGAGTGCAGTGGATTGTTGGAGGGATGAGGGCCCAAAACTGGCATCTTGCCTAGGGCCCCATGAGTTCTAAATCCTCCTCTGGTTGCCGCAACTATAGTTATGTGTAGCTACTGTACAGGTAGGTGGGGAAGCCTTCATTCCATTCCACTTTATTTATCTATTTATGCTTTGAAAATCGCACATGTAATAGAAAGGTGCACATTTTTAAACAAAGTCAGAAATCACTTGCGATTTTGTTTTTTTTAGTAACCGTAATGTACGATTTTCTTCTTTAGTAAAAGGAGTGTGCTTTTTTTTATTTTTTTTTAAAGCCTGTCCTGATTTCCCAAATCAGGGTATATGGGTCCTGATTTCCAACCAGTGGATCTACAAGTCTCAGCAAGCCTCCCCCGCGTGCCGAGACATGGAGAACCACATGTCCCAGCATACGGGGCATTAATGCATAATGCATAACAAATAATATACAAATAAATGCACACACCCCTCCGGATAATACAACTTTATTCACATACATGCACACACGCAAACACACACTCAGTCACACATGCTCACTCTGCCTGTTTCCCACGCTGGATCGGTCCACTTCTCCAGGAGAGGATCCAGGGTTAAAAAAAAAAAAAACGCATCTCTGTACCCCCGGACTAGAGGAGCCGCATAACCGGCTCCTCTCCCGGGCCCTAAGGGAATCACACTGACTGGTTTTTCATTGTAAATGATTGTTGCTTTATAAAAATGGGAAAACTCTCCCCATATATCTCACTTTTTGATTCTCACACCCTATTACATTTGGCCCCTGGTCTCAAGGCATCGACGGAGTGATTAGCATATTAACCCTTTGAGTGCCAAGTGAATTTGTCAAAATAGGTGTAAAAATTGGCAAACATTTCCATATGACCTGTAATGTTACCTCATATAGGAAATATAATCTTTTTTTTGCACAACATTTTTTATTTGAATTTATATAACAAATGTGAGCGACGGAAATTTTGAACATCCCTCACTTGGAGATGCTCAGATTTGTATCTGCTGCAGGGAAATCGGTGCACTTATTTTCTACAAGAAATAAAAAAAAAATGGGACCCCGCAGAAAGTCTTCAGTCCTATCCATGATTACTGCGCACGTCATTGGACAATGACAGATTCAATTGTAAACTTTTTGCAAACACATTGTGGGTCAGATGTATATGACGGCTAGAACTAACTACATAATCATATGATAGTGTGATTGGCAGCGATGATGAAGTCTTAGTTGCTATCAAAACCGGCAGCACAGAGACTTCGGAAAACGTTTTGGAAATATTAGTCGGTGAATTGAACCTTTCAGATGTAATAACAGCCTCCATGAATCATTGGGAACCACAGAAACAGGGTAAAGAATGGGAGACACTCACTGGTTTATTTAAATTCACTTGTGACTGTATGATAATGTTTCTGCAAGGCAGCACGGAAACATAGTTAATCTTTTAATACCATCAATTCACTACACGATACAAATAAGACTGCACTCAAACGTTGCAATGCAACTATACAAATGTCATAGTAAAAAATCCCCGTATCACCTTAGTAACCTTGGTAACAGATATATACATGGGCTCCCGCTGATAAGTACAATCTTTATGCTAAGATAGCTCATGCCTAAAGGGTATACACAGACTCACCCTCCAGTCAATTATTAAGAGTCAAAAGTGGTGAGTAATGAAACTGAATTTGATTCCGGAATAAAAGTGAAGACAGCCATGTTTGAACAATAGGTTTATTCAAAAGGTTAGAGAATAATGTCTTTTGCTGGAAAGTACATCTATTCTCAATATGAACTCTTCTCCCGTGCTGTGTTCTATATGTTATAGACACTCAGGAATTATTACTATACGAATAGACGCTACTGTTAGGCTGTAAGGGACGAGCGCCCGGAACACGTTCTACTGTTGCGCGGTTCTTAGATCATTTTGTAATTGACATCCGACATGGCGATTTTACATTTTAATTAATGCAAATAGCCAATGGATTGCTCAGCCTTTTGTCCTCCGTGACAATTGTCATTTTCAGTCTTAGCAGTAGGCTGAAAATTCTTTACCGTAGACAGTTACAGGAGCTAATATTAGAATTGAAATGGGATGAACAAAAAGTCTGTGAATGTACTGACAACAGAGTTCTATTTGGTGGGCAATTGGGGTAATAAAGATCTTGAAGGTCAATTGTTCAGTTATGACCGTTATGCAAGGCACTTTACAGGAATTCTGATCATATATATATATATATACTGCATGCAATAGCTTAAAATTGTGACCATTATTCGTAAAACTACGAATAAATTTATGAAAATATGGCCACAACGCACATGTACTCTTTATGGCCATATTGGATATGATGCCAAGTGTAACCCAGGATTTCTCTAAATGGGCATTTACACCTTGGACCCAACCAGTGACTTGTGTAGAGTCTTACGCAAGCTCTACATTTACCATGTATATGCAGTCATTAGAGTATTTCTATTCACTTTACTTCTCTACAAAGTGGTGTTGACATTTTTCTATCCTCAATCTAGAAGGGGAGGGAGGAAGATGTATGCATCCATTCCTAGTTGCATATACCGTGCATGGTGGGTTGATAATTGTTAATAATTGACATTTTTTGCACATATCATAAATGGGAGGAGAACATGAATATAGGACGAGTGCCATCCTGAGGAAAAGCATTCTGGTTTCTTGTAATTACAGAAGAAATGTGAAAAAATTGTTTTTTCCCCCCAAAGACATTTGCTTGTTTTTTTCTATTTTCGCCATCTATAATTTCATACTATGGTTTAGATTTAATGAAGTCTGAATGCGGTGGCCTTGCAGGATGCCGGCTGGAATCAGACATTTTTTAATGAGCAATCCTATATAAGGCCTTGTAAATGATTGCTCCTTCAAAAAAATATCCAAATTCGACCAGCCTCCTTCAAGGCCGACGATTTCGGATTTCATTCCATCCCATCATTCATTTCATTACAATCCACCCTGTGTGTATTTTAATTTTATGTATAAGTTCACACAAGGATTCTGTGGCATCATACAATAGAAAGAAGTACATACATCATGCAGACATCAGCAAAATTCACCTAGTTACCACTGTGATGTCAAGAAGTAGAAGAATAGAGATCTGGCCTATGGATTTGGCTTTGAGGTCATCAGAAACCTTGCTGAGGGCATTTTCAGGGTGAGGAAGAGATCGAGTGGGTGGTCAGAGGGATGAGTGCATGGAGCTTAGAGGCAAAGGTTACAAGAAATATGGGGTTAGAGAAGGAAGAGGGGTCAAGAGAGAGTTAGAGACCGGGGCATGCGTAAACATTGAAGTGAAGGTGCCAGACGAGAATAATAAGTTGACTATTGGACAACGTTCATGTTCAGGGGAAGGGAACAGATATAAAAGGTGGGGCAAGTCATAGAAAGTGACAGTTTTTGTGTGTTTTTGTATCGCTTGAATATTTTCAAGGCACTGTAGCAAAATGTTACAATATTATTTGTGAAGATAAACACATACAATAAATATATAAAAGTGTTGGAAAGTCACCAAAGATGCAGCCATATTTGAACTTCATATATTGGACCAGATTCTGATTCACAACTTGCGGTCTTTTGGTTTTAGTAGTTAACTACTATATATCCAGCCAACAATAAAATAAATAATAATAATAATAATAATAATAATAATAATTATACAATAACTCTAATAGTGTTTAAAACATGATAAAAAAGCCAATGATTTCTCTCTAAATGATGTATCTCCTTAGCACAGTATACGAGTGACATACATGTTATTGAACACGTACCCAATAATAACTTTTATTCCCAATGGATAGATAGCTCTTTACTGTAACTATACTTGTAAATAGAACTTTAAATAAAGGTTATGACATTTAAATCTACTTTTTTATTTTCGATATTATGTTTTTTTTTTTTTTTGGTGCAATGATTTTCGAAGCAAAACACCTCTCTCGTCCTCAGCGACACGCACTAACTAAAGCCCTGCATTTAATTCCGCGCCGCGACGAAGTAATAGAGTACTCCTGTATCTATTACAGATGTAAAGAGATCTAGAATTTCCCAGGTTCCCGAAGCACATTGAAAGCCTTAACAAAGCTAAGCATAATAGACTCTTCCTGCCATTATCCATTCAGCCAGTGTAATAAATGACTCGGCCACTGCATGCCATATACCACCCAGCCCTGATAACGGCTGAAAGGAGAAAATTAAATTTTGCTTTTCTTGAAACATTATGATTTATGTATTTGTAATATAAGCTGTGGTGGGCAATTGAAAAAAAAAAAAAAAGGGAGATTGCGGAATATACTTCAGGGTTACTGATTGTGCCAAGGGCCACTTAAACTGCTAACGACGGCGCGGTCCTTTATATTCTTTAATGCAGAGAAATATAAATTCACATTAACCTTTTTTTTTCTTTTTTTTTTTTTAAATCCCGCGGAGATGTATCAGTTTTCATTAAAAATAGGTTTGACCAGTTATCTTAAAGCAAGGGAAATATAAGCTTTCCTATCTGTAGCGAGAAAGGCGAAAAGTGTAGAAAAAAAAATGATGAATGTAAGTGGGAGAATCTCTTACGCCATTTGTACCGCTTTAATCATTTTTTGGGGGGGAGGGGGCTAGGAGTGCTAAAATAGATTACTCGCAAGGACTGTGGGTAACATATCCTTAGATTGCCCATGACTGCTATATCTAAATAAAGGAAAATAATTAACTTCTCCTACCTTACAAGTCAAGATACTGGAACACAATTGTCTCACCTTGTTATATGTAATATTTCAATGCTGTCCCTTAATGCTATAATAAGGAAGCAGAGTTAAATGCTGTAAGATATAAATGAGTTTACTTATTCATTCTAAAACCATATTTCATCTTCCTCATTGTCCATGTGTATGTAGGAGTCTAGGCCTGTTGCGCTAATCAGCCGGTTTCCGGAATAGTTGCTTGAGTTGGATTGGGCAGAGCATCAGGCAATTGTGTGGTTTCAGATTGAAGTCATGCTTGGATTTTTTTTTTATACCAAACGCCAACTGCCGCTATTTTTCTGCATCCTTTAAAAAAAATAATATAAAAAATATATCTCATATATTTGGCTACATCTGTTACTCAAAGTGTGTGAGTGTGTCTGTAACGCTGGGTGGAGCCTCTGACTCACATGACTGACTCACATGACAGAGAATCAGTCCAGTGAGCCCACAGTGCCAGACACCTTCTGACTCCCCATGTTGCCCTGGAACCTACACCAGGTGAGCGCCCACCGCAGCCCCCCCTGCACCCCCTCCCGCGATTCGCCACCACCGCCATCCCCCCTCCCACGGTTCGCGGCACCCCCCCACCCCTCCTGCCCCCCCGCGTGATTTGCGGCAAAACACACACACCCCACCCCCCTCCCGCGATTTGTGGCACCCCCACCCCCCCGCGACCCCCCCTCCCGCGATTCGTGGCAAAACACCCCACCCCCCGCGATTCGCGGCATTGTAGGAGTCACCAGGTATAGTATGAAGTCACTATGTCTCTGTTGACTGTGTCAGCATTTGCAATGTAGACAGTAGGTCAATGCTGTTTATATTGATTATTTCGACATGGTTAAAATGTTGACAATGACAGAATGTTATATTGGAAATTTGGACATTGTCATAATGTTTACATTGGCCTGGGGCCTAATGTTAGCACCAAGGTCAGGAATGGAATTAACAATACGATGAGGGTGGAGGTTATTGGGCCTGCCATTAGGGTTATTAGGGTTAGAGTTCTTTAGCACTAGTTAGATTTTGCATTATGCTTAGAGTTCAGGGCCCCATACACTACAACAATATGTCTGACCCTGAAGTAGGATGTGATTTCCCTTGAACTGCCCCTAGACCTTCCTGGGAGTGATTCCATATGATTTTGTACTTACTGTAGGTGCTATTTTTGCATAAGATATATCTCATGCAATTGATCAAGCCAAGATAAATCACATGTGATATATCTTATGATATATAATTGTACCATAAGATATATCTGATGGGTTGGATTCGGGTGCTAGGGGGACAGGAAATGACAGTCAAACTTCCTGTGATACATCGCAGTCAAGTTTGAAATCGGGGCAATACCATTGTAGTGTATAGGGGCCTTTAGGGTTAGCATTATGGTTAGACCTGCTGTTAGGGTTAGAATTAGGGTTAGACCTGTTGTTAGGGTTAGCATTAGGGTTAGACCTGTTGTTAGGGTTAGCATTAGGGTTAGACCTGTTGTTAGGGTTAGCATTAGGGTTAGACCTGTTGTTAAGGTTAGCATTAGGGTTAGACCTGCTGTTAGGGTTAGCATTAGACCTGTTGTTAAGGTTAGCATTAGGGTTAGACCTGCTGTTAGGGTTAGCATTAGGGTTGGACTTGCTGTTAGGGTTAGCATTAGGGTTAGACCTGCTGTTAGGTTATTATTAGGGTTAGACTTGCTGTTAGGTCAGCATTAGGGTTAGACGTGCTGTTAGGTCAGCATTAGGGTTAGACTTTCTGTAGGGTTAGCATTAGGTTTAGACTTGCTGTTAGGGTTAGCATTGGGGTTAGACTTGCTGTTAGGGTTAGCATTGGGGTTAGACCTGCTGTTAGGTCAGCATTGGGGTTAGACTTGCTGTTAGGGTTAGCATTAGGGTTAGACTTGCTTTTAGGTTAGCATTAGGGTTAGACTTGCTGTTAGGTCAGCATTAGGGTTAGACGTGCTGTTAGGTCAGCATTAGGGTTAGACTTGCTGTTAGGATTAGCATTAGGGTTAGACTTGCTTTTAGGTTAGCATTAGGGTTAGACTTGCTGTTAGGGTTAGCATTGGGGTTAGACTTGCTGTTAGGGTTAGCATTGGGGTTAGACCTGCTGTTAGGTCAGCATTGGGGTTAGACTTGCTGGTAGGGTTAGCATTAGGGTTAGACCTGCTGTTAGGTCAGCATTGGGGTTAGACTTGCTGTTAGGTCAGCATTAGGGATAGACTTGCTTTTAGGTCAGTATTAGGGTTAGACTTGCTGTTAGGTCAGCATTAGGGTTAGATTTGCTGTTAGGTCAGCATTAGGGTTAGACTTGCTGTTAGGTCAGCATTAGGGTTAGACTTGCTGTTAGGTCAGCATTAGGGTTAGACTTGCCGTTAGGTCAGCATTAGGGTTAGACTTGATGTTAGGTCAGCATTAGGGTTAGACTTGCTGTTAGGTCAGCATTAGGGTTAGACTTGCTGTTAGGGTCAGCATTAGGGTTAGACTTGCTGTTAGGTCAGCATTAGGGTTAGACTTGCTGTTAGGTCAGCATTAGGGTTAGACTTGCTGTTAGGGTTAGCATTAGGGTTAGACTTGATGTTAGGTCAGCATTAGGGTTAGACTTGCTGTTAGGTCAGCATTAGGATTAGACTTGCTGTTAGGGTTAGCATTAGGGTTAGACTTGATGTTAGGTCAGCATCAGGGTTAGACTTGCTGTTAGGTCAGCATTAGGGTTAGACGTGCTGTTAGGTCAGCATTAGGATTAGACTTGCTGTTAGGGTCAGCATTAGGGTTAGACTTGCTGTTAGCTTTAGCATTAGAGTTACCATTAGTGTTAGGGTCAGCTTTAGGAGTACCATTAGTGTTAGGGTTAGCATTAGAGTTACCATTAGTGTTAGGGTCAGCTTTAGGAGTACCATTAGTGTTAGGGTTAGCATTAGAGTTACCATTAGTGTTAGGGTTAGCATTAGAGTTACCATTAGTGTTAGGGTTAGCATTAGCGTTACCATTAGTGTTAGGGTTAGCATTAGAGTTACCATTAGTGTTAGGGTCAGCTTTAGGAGTACCATTAGAGTTAGGGACAGAATGACAAAAAATCCTGCTAACAATGATGGCATAACTTGTTGTCTTCCAAACATGCAGCTTAATTTGGCAATATAGCCAAACGACCTCTATGTAATATACTTCGGTGGTTTAAATTTAATATACACAATCTATACCTCCCAACATGACCCTTTCCATGAGGGACAAAATGATCTCTCTCTGGACTTCCCACTTAATATATGATTGTGTCCCCTGTGTGGCACTATTTCATTGATAGTAAAAAAATTTCAACACTGGTGATTGCAATCATAAATTAAGAGGGAAGTCCAGCTACAGAGCATTATGTCCCTCCTGGAATGGGTCATGTTAGGAGGTATAGATTGTGTACATTAAATTAAAACCACTGAAGTAAATTAGATTGAAAGTAATAGTTTAGACAACTATTTTTACAGTGTTCTTGCAGTGGAACAAACACAGTTGAACCTTAAAATACACAAGAAAAATAAAATCTAAGGTATCATATATCATGTCAATAGCAGAAGCCTCTGTACTAGTTACACACTGGGACATGAGTCAGGAGAGCTAGTGATGATCTAGCTGGGGGGGGGGGGGGGGGGCATGATAGAGGGGGACCCATGGTACAGTATCCCCTGAGCCCCCCCCCTTAATCCGACAATGTTGTTGGTAATGTACAACTGTCACAGTTACATCGTTTAAATGTTAATACACAGGAACCGTGTTTCCCAAAATAATAGAATGTGGTCATTTTCCAGAACACATACATTCAAAAAATTGGGTGAACCATCCATTCAGCAGATCCATCGAAGAGTGTTTCTGATTTTGTAGCCAATACAGTAGGCATACACAGGGGCAGTACGGACGGTGTAATGGTTAGCATTACTGCCTTACAGCACTGAGGTCATGGGTTAGATTCCCACCATGGCTCTAACTGTGTGGAGTTTGTATATTCTCCCCGTACTTGCGTGGGTTTGCTCCGGGTACTCCAGTTTCCTCCCACAATCCAAAAATATACTGGTAGGCTAATTGGCTCCCAGAAAAAAAAAATAACCTTAGAACGTCTGTGTGTATGTACAGGTGGTAGGGAACAAATAGTAGATTGTAAGCTCCACTGGGGCAGGGACTGATGTGAATGTTACAATATTCTCTGTACAGCGCTGCGGAATATGTGTGCGCTATATAAGAAACTGTTAATAAATAAATAAATACATATCATATCGAAGAGGCGTGGAACAATATACAAATAACTTCTTCATCAACCCAATAATATCATATCTGCAGTTTTGTATTCCTTTGGTGCATATTTCTCTTTGCAAACTCTTAATTATCTCATAATTAACTGCTACATGGGAATCTACATATTAGTTTCCTGTAATGGCATTTATTTACATCAATTAGCGAGCTACTGGAAACAGATTAGGTATGTAAATTAATTGCAGAGTGGCATAGACATGCCTGTAATTACAAAGTGTAACAATAATGTGTAATTACTATTTACTAGATAATTGGGTATAATGAAAAATTATTCTGGATGCAGTTGTTGGGTGGCATTTGTGAATACAGTGTGTCAGTCACTGTTAAATCACAAGATTCTATAGAAATCAGCTCTATAGTTAATTTTGCAAAGTAGATTTCTGTATCCAAATTTCAGTTCTTGAAGCGTCATCCCATACTCAACACATTATTTATATTTGCCAGTCGCAGATTCTGATTTTCAAAAGGAATCAATATAATATTTGGTGTAGATGTAATGAGTTCAATGCCAAATCAAAATCATGGGCCAAATTTAAGAGGGTGTGAGAATCAGAAAGTGAGAGATTTTGGGAGAGTTTACCATCTTTTAAAAGCGGCAATCATTTACACTGCAAAACCAGATTGATATTGCCATGTAAATGATTCCCACTTTAAAAAAAAATTTAAACACTCCCAAAATCTCTCACTTTCTGATACTCATGTCCTATTACCTTTGGTACTAATATTCTAATACCATTCCACAAATTACAAAAAAAATAAAATATTTATTTATTTTATTGAATCACAAAATCAGTACTGCACTTTATAAGCTCACAATCTCCCACTTCATGGTAAGGCTCCTGTCTCTTCCTCCTGGCAGCTGCTCTCTGGTCCATTGTGATGGTTTGAGGGCTCAGATCCACACAAAGAGTAAATGTGGCAGAAGAAGCTGGTACACGGGGCATGTGCAGCAGCTCTGCTCTGTCCCTTACACTGCATGATGTGGTGGCATTGATCATATTATATACCAGTGCTATTGTCATAATTTTATGGCAAGGTGCTCCATCATGCTGGAAGAGGCATTGGTTATCACCAAACTGTTCTTGGATGGTTGGGAGAAGTTTCTCTTGGGTTCTGTTTTGGTACCATTCTTTATTTAAGACTGTGTTCTTAGGCAAAATTGTGAGTAAGCTCACTCCCTTGGCTAAGAAGCAACACAACTCATGAAATGTGTCAGGATGCTTTACTGTTGGCATGACCCAGGATTGATGGTAGCGCTCACCTTTCCTTCTCCAGAAAAGCGTTTTTCCAGATGCACCAAACAATCTGAAAGGGGATTCATCGCAGAAAATTACTTTACCCCAGTCCTCACCAATCCAACCTGTACCTTTGCAGAATATCAGTCTGTCCCTGATGTTTTTCCTGGGGCGAGGCTGTTGCTTTGCTGCCCTTCTTGACACCAGGCCATCCTCCAAAAGTCTTCGCTTCACTGTGCATGCAATTGAGACAGCAAATATTGTGAAAACTTGTGTCATTGTCAATACTTTTGACCATAGCTAAGCAGGACCTTTCTGAGATATAGCTTTTAACCCCTTCCCGACATTTGACGTATATATACGTCATGGCCGGGATGTACTTCCCGACACATGACATATATACGTCATGACTTTAAACTGTCCCCGCGTCTATAGACGCGGTGACAGTTTAAACATTTCTGCTGTCCCTGACAGCAGACATGTCCCAGCATGTCCAGGGGGGGCGACGATGCCTCCCCCCCGTCGGCGATCGCTGTGATTGGCTGTTCAATGTGAACAGCCAATCGCAGCGTTTTCCTGTGTTACCGGCGAATATGACGCTCGGTAACACAGGTGTCAATCACCGCCGGGTGTGAGGGGGCGTGAGGGGGTCACCGGTGATGACCACACCTCACCCCACCTGCCCCTAAGGCTGTGATTGGTCCGTCGGACCGACGGACCAATCACAGCCATAGCGCGTGATTTAAACTAACGGTGACTGCGCTGCAGACGCCATTCCGGTCTGGAATTGCGTGCAGAGCGGTCACCGTGCCAATCTGTCGTGATATACATACCTGATCCTTGCCTGATACTTACCTGATCACCGCTGGTAGCGTGCTGCCAGCAGCTGGATGCTTCCTGGATCTTGTCACTTCCTGTGTGCTGCTGCTGCAGTGTCATAGAGTGACAGATAGTGAGAGATAGTGAGAGATAGTGAGAGATAGTGACAGAGAGTGATAGAGAGTGCTATATTTTGTGTCTGCTGCACCCCCTTTTGTGCTGATCAGTATATCTGTGCTGATCAGCAACTTTTTGGGGGTGCAGGGGTTATTTTTTTTATATATATACCTGTCAGTTGCACCAAAGCTTGTGCTGCCTGTGCAACTGACTGCTGCCCCCCCTGCTGCCCCCCCTTTTGTGCTGATCAGTATAAACTAAGTGATCAGCACCTTTTTTGGGGTCCAGGGTATATTTTGGGGTATATATACCCTGTCAGGTTGCACCCACAGTTGTGTGCCTGCTGCCCCTCACTGCTAATCAGTGTTGCATCACTGCATCACTGATCTGCAGTTGTTTTTTTTTGGAGAGTGCAGTGGGGTTTTGTTTTTACACCCACGTTGCTTTTGTGGGTGTCCTGTGGCCGCTGAGCGCTGATCAGTGACATACATCACTGAACAGCATTTTTGGCACAGGGTTGATATAATTTTTTTTCTGCAGTTTTTTTAAATTGTTTTTTTTTTGGAGAGTGCTGTGGTTTATTCTTTTTAAATTGTTTTTACACCCACGTTGCTTTTGTGGGTGTCCTGTGGCCGCTGAGCGCTGATCAGTGACGTACATCACTGAACAGCATTTTTGGCACAGGGTTGATATAATTTTTTTTCTGCAGATTTTTTAAATTGTTTTTTTTTTGGAGAGTGCTGTGGTTTATTCTTTTTAAATTGTTTTTACACCCACGTTGCTTTTGTGGGTGTCCTGTGGCCGCTGAACGCTGATCAGTGACGTACATCACTGAACAGCATTTTTGGCAAAGGGTTGATATAATTTTTTTTCTGCAGTTTTTTTAAATTGTTTTTTTTTTGGAGAGTGCTGTGGTTTATTTTTTTTAAATTGTTTTTACACCCACGTTGCTTTTGTGGGTGTCCTGTGGCCGCTGAGCGCTGATCAGTGACGTACATCACTGAACAGCATTTTTGGCACAGGGTTGATATAATTTAATTTTTTTTTTTTTTATTGGGATCAAATTCCTGTATAAAGTATTTTTTTTTTCTGCACTACATACACACTACACACTACATACCCCCCGTGTTGAAATAAAGTTTGTACCCCCCCTACACTATACACGTGTTGAAACATTACACTTACAGAAACACAAAAATAAAAATGGCATCCCAAATGTCATCCCAAATGTCATCCCAGTCATCCAGAAGAATGTATTCAGCGGAGGAGGCATATGCCATGCTTGCCTCTGACTCTGACACAGCCAGTGATGCAAGCGGGGAATTTGAAGGATTCGTCTTAACCTCATCTTCCTCCTCTAGTGATGAGGGACCCCCTCAAAGACGCCCCCGTAGAGCAGCTGAGACCCCCCCCCAAATGATTGATCCCGTATGGACCCCACCACCAGACAATTTAGAGCCCCAGGTTCCTGAGTGTTTGGCCATCCCAGGAATCCAATTTGATTCAACAGGTCTCAGAGAAATTGACTTTTTCAAATTATTTTTCTCTGATGATTTTATAAATTTAATGGTGGACCAAAGTAATTTATATGCCCAGCAGTTTATTGCTCAAAACCCCACGTCATCATTTGCTAGGTGGACCCCTGTAGATGCAGTAGAGATGATGACGTTTTGGGGTCTGGTGTTACATATGGGCATAGTAAAAAAGCCAGAAATTAGGCAATATTGGAGTACAGATGTTCTGTACAGCACCCCACTTTACCGTATGGCCATGACTCGGACTCGTTTTGAGATAATCCTTAAATTTTTACATTACACCGATAATGCACAGTGCCCACCCAGAGATGATCCCACCTTTGACCGGCTATTTAAAGTCAGGCCGGTCATTGATCATTTCAGTGCCAAATTTGCAGAGTTGTACTTCCCTGAAAAATTTATTTGTATCGACGAGTCCCTTATACATTTTAAAGGAAGGGTTAAATTCCGCCAGTACCTTCCCAGTAAGAGGGCAAGGTATCGCATAAAAATGTATAAACTGTGTGAAAGCACCTCAGGGTACACCCACAGGTTTAGGGTATATGAAGGGAAGGATTCAAGAATTGAACCGCCAGAATGCCCCCCCTCCCTCGTAGGTGTTAGTGGAAAAATTGTCTGGGATTTAGTGCACCCCTTCCTGGATAAAGGTTATCACCTCTATGTGGATAACTTTTACACTAGCATCCCCCTGTTTAAGGCCCTTGGTTCAAGAGGTACAGCAGCTTGCGGTACTGTGCGCAAGAACCAAAGAGGCCTCCCAAAAACGCACATTGCCCAAGTACTGAGAAGGGGTGAAAGCAGGGGAATATGCACCGAAAATATGTTGTTGCTCAAATATAAGGACAAGAGGGATGTCCTTATACTGACAACAATTCACGGAGACAGTACCACCTCCGTCCCTGTACAAGGTACCAGTTTGGGGTGCTTTTTCTCCTTCATACCTTATGAAAATGAACATTTTTTAGCCAGAACTGCATTTTTGTGTAAAAAAATGTAATTTTTCATTTTCACTGCCCAGTTGTACCACAATTGGTGAAACCCCTGGGGGTTTGAAATGTACACTATACCCCTAGATGAATTCCCTGAGGGGTGTAGTTTGCAAAATGGGGTCACTTGTGGGGGGGTTCCACTGTATTGGTGCTTTGGGGGTCTTGCTAATGCGACATAGCACCCACCAACATTCCACCAGAATCTGTGCTGCAAAATCCAAATATCACTCCTTCCCTTCTGAGTCCTGCCATGCACCCAAATGGTATTTTTTGGTCACATGTGAGGCATTGCCGTACTCGGGAGAAATTGGGGCACAGATTTTGGGGTGCTTTGTCTCCTTCATTCCTTATGAAAATGAAAAATTTTGAGCCAGAACTGCATTTTTGTGTAAAAAATTAAATTTTAAATTTTCACTGCCCAGTTGTACCACAATTGGTGAAACCCCTGGGGGTTTGAAATGTACACTATACCCCTAGTTGAATTCCCTGAGGGGTGTAGTTTGCAAAATGGGGTCACTTGTGGGGGGTTCCACTGTATTGGTGCTTCGGGGGTCTTGCTAATGCGACATAGCACCCACCAACATTCCACCAGAATCTGTGCTGCAAAATCCAAATATCACTCCTTCCCTTCTGAGTCCTGCCATGCACCCAAATGGTATTTTTTGGTCACATGTGAGGCATTGCCGTACTCGGGAGAAATTGGGGCACAGATTTTGGGGTGCTTTGTCTCCTTCATTCCTTGTGAAAATGAAAAATTTTGATCCAGAACTGCATTTTTGTGTAAAAAATTAAATTTTTCATTTTCACTGCCCAGTTGTACCACAATTGGTGAAACCCCTGGGGGTTTGAAATGTACACTATACCCCTAGTTGAATTCCCTGAGGGGTGTAGTTTGCAAAATGGGGTCACTTGTGGGGGGGTTCCACTGTATTGGTGCTTCGGGGGTCTTGCTAATGCGACATAGCACCCACCAACATTCCACCAGAATCTGTGCTGCAAAATCCAAATATCACTCCTTCCCTTCTGAGTCCTGCCATGCACCCAAATGGTATTTTTTGGTCACATGTGAGGCATTGCCGTACTCGGGAGAAATTGGGGCACAGATTTTGGGGTGCTTTGTCTCCTTCATTCCTTGTGAAAATGAAAAATTTTGAGCCAGAACTGCATTTTTGTGTAAAAAATTTAATTTTTCATTTTCACTGCCCAGTTGTACCACAATTGGTGAAACCCCTGGGGGTTTGAAATGTACACTATACCCCTAGTTGAATTCCCTGAGGGGTGTAGTTTGCAAAATGGGGTCACTTGTGGGGGGTTCCACTGTATTGGTGCTTCGGGGGTCTTGCTAATGCGACATAGCACCCACCAACATTCCACCAGAATCTGTGCTGCAAAATCCAAATATCACTCCTTCCCTTCTGAGTCCTGCCATGCACCCAAATGGTATTTTTTGGTCACATGTGAGGCATTGCCGTACTCAGGAGAAATTGGGGCACAGATTTTGGGGTGCTTTGTCTCCTTCATTCCTTGTGAAAATGAAAAATTTTGAGCCAGAACTGCATTTTTGTGTAAAAAATTTAATTTTTCATTTTCACTGCCCAGTTGTACCACAATTGGTGAAACCCCTGGGGGTTTGAAATGTACACTATAGCCCTAGATGAATTCCCTGAGGGGTGTAGTTTGCAAAATGGGGTCACTTGTTGGGGGGTTCCACTGTATTGGTGCTTCGGGGGTCTTGCTAATGCGACATAGCACCCACCAACATTCCACCAGAATCTGTGCTGCAAAATCCAAATATCACTCCTTCCCTTCTGAGTCCTGCCATGCACCCAAATGGTATTTTTTGGTCACATGTGAGGCATTGCCGTACTCGGGAGAAATTGGGGCACAGATTTTGGGGTGCTTTGTCTGCTTCATTCCTTGTGAAAATGAAAAAATTTGAGCCAGAACTGCATTTTTGTGTAAAAAATTTAATTTTTCATTTTCACTGCCCAGTTGTACCACAATTGGTGAAACCCCTGGGGGTTTGAAATGTACACTATAGCCCTAGTAGAATTCCCTGAGGGGTGTAGTTTGCAAAATGGGGTCACTTGTGGGGGGGTTCCTAACTTTTAGCATCTTATGGTGCCTAGAAACCTACATGGTGACTAAAAAATAATCTCATAAAAAGGAGGCTCCAAAATCAAGTAGGTGCTCCTTCTATTATGAAGCCTGTGGTTTGGTCAACGTGCACATTAGGGCCACATATAGGATATTTATGAAAACAAAAGAATTGGGGGAATCAATTTTTAGTCACATTTCTCTAGTAAAATCTACTGTGTTCCTTAGAAAAATGTATTAAAATTGAAAATCTGCAAAAAAAATGAAATTTTGAAATTTCACCTACACTTTGTTTTAATTCCTGTGAAACACCTAAAGGGTTAACAAACTTCCAAAATGCTGTTTTGAATAATGTGAGGGGTGCAGTTTTTGAAATGGCATCATTTATGGGGGTGTCTCACATACAAGTCCCTCAAAGTCACATCAGAACTGAACTGGTCCCTAAAAAAATCAGTGTTTGAAATTTTCTTGAAAATTTGAGAATTTGCTATTCATATTTTAAGCCTCCTAGTGTCCAAAAAAATTAAAAGGAGGTTGAAATAATGATGGCAACATAAAGTAGACATATGGTCTATGTTAGTTATTAACTATTTTGAGTGGTATGATTATTTGTCTCACAAGCAGAAAATTTAACATTTTGAAAATTGCTAAATTTTCCATTTTTTTACGACATTTTGGTATTTTTCACAAAAAAACACAGACTGTATCGACCCAAATTTACCACTAACTTGAAGTACAATGTGTCACGAGAAAACAATCTCAAAATCACTGGGATAAGTAAAAGCAAAAAAAAGTTATCCCCACTTAAGTGATACATGTCAGATTTGAAAAAAAGGGCTCTGTCAGGAAGGCAAAAACAGGCTGCGGCGGGAAGGGGTTAAAAAAAGTTTAGTATGTACACTCAGCATTGTTACGGACGCCTCTGTCTGCTTGACATGCGATCAAATTTGGCTGATCTAGCAGAATAAAAAACGATGTAAATAAATACTGCAGTGAGCCCTTGTACTCTATACAACGTCACTTAACCCTCAGTCTCTGCCACCCTGTTGCTTATCTCAGTGTTCTGTTCCCTGATGCCGCAGCGTAAATATACTGTGTACTTGTCCTACATTGTCTTGTACTAAAAGCTGCTGCTTTTCTTGTTTTGCAAATGTTTATTTATTTATTATCAGTTATTTATATAATATTCCGCAGCCCCAGTGGAGCTTACAATCTATGGCCCTTATTCTGGTTGGTGCGGTCGAGCCGCATATGCGGCTCCGACCGCACCAGACGAATCCCCGCCTACAAGACGGATCGGCACGGCCGTCCGTACACGGACGGCTGCCGATCCGCATGAAAATGGCGGGGCGTACGCCTCCACCATGTTGGGAGCTGCCCCCTGCATTCGATGGTCGATGACCATCGAAGGCAGGGCCGCACGCTCCCCCCGCTCACGCAAGCTTAGAGCACACGGACAATCGTCCGTGTGAAAGCTTGTATTGGGGCGGGCAGCTGACATCCGGCGATGTCAGCTTTCCGCCCCCATCACTGGCGTCATAGCCTCATTACCATGCATACGCCCCGCGTTTGCATGGGAACGCCCATGAAACGCTGGGCGTATACATAGGGTAATGAGGCTATTAAGCCCCTCACACCCCTATACGCCCCCTTTGCGGCGTCTAAATTTTTTACTCGGCGATTTCCCCTGCACATGCGCAGAGTGACCTCTGCGCATGTGCAGAGTGTAAACATCGGCGGTACGGCCGCACGCGGGCCGTACCGCTCAGATCAAAATAAGGGCCTATATTCCCTACCATATGTATGCACGCACACACATGCATTCTAGGCAGGGCCGCCGACAAGGGGTTGCCCTGGGTACAGCTGTCCCAGGCCCCAGACCCCAGACTCTGGAGGGGCCCGAGCAGCTGCCCCCAGCCCCCCGCACCCGCATTCCCCCACCCGCATTCCCCTACCTGGTGCCGGCGGCCAGCCTGCAGAGCGCCGAGCCTAAGACACAGAGGGGCTCGGCGCTCTGCAGGCTGCACTGTGCAGTGTGCACGCTGGACCTGTCATCTGACCGTGGAGGACACTGAAGGAACCAGACGATGCGCGATGCGGGTGATGGTAAGTAATGGGGATGGGGTAGGGGAAGGCATTGTGCTGTCATGCGGGGCGGGCGTGCGTGCCCGTGGGGGGCAGCGGCCAGAGGTATGGCACTGTGCCGCTGGGAGCCCGGACTGTATGTCAGTCCCTGGCCCCAACATTTCTAATGGCGACCCTGATTCTAGGGTTAATATGTTTTCAGCCAATTTACCTACCAGTATATTTTTGGATTGTGGGAGGAAACCAGAGTACCCTGAAGAAATCCACGCAACGCACGGGGAGAATATCCTAACGCCGCACAGTTAGGGCCATGGTGGGAATTGACTCCATGACCTCATCACTGTGAAGCAGTAACGCTAACCATTACACTGTCCGTGCATGTACTTTGTTAGGCGCCGCGGAACCCTTGTGGCACCATATAAATAAAGAATTATAAGAAACAATAAAAATAAATAATACAAATAATAATAATAATTGTTTAATGCCATCACTTGTAGTTGTCTGCTAATACCGCGTTACATTTTCAAAGCCAGTTTTTGGAGAAAAGCTACCATCAATTGGAACACAATAGAATGATACCATTGAATGGTCTATTATGTAATATGTACCGTATTTCGCTGTCATTCCCACTATTCCCGTTACCTATGGGCAGAAATACCTAGGCAATAATTGTCATATCAGTCGGTGTATTGTTACAAAACACGCTGCAGTATTTTGTTCCGTGTACTTGTCATTAGCGCTATTAGCTATGTCGCCATAGAAATACACAGGCAATTCATTGTGCTATCAACCGTGACTCTTTTACAGCACACTGACTTTTTGCTTTATTAATCATTAGTCAGTCCGTCCACCCACTCTAATTAAAGTCCTTTTTCATTGTAAGGCCACAATATCCAGTTTACTTGTATTAGCTGTCAGTTACTTTGTAGGGAAAGTAACACAAAGGCAATTGCACAAAATGCCCCAATCCTGAATCTGTGTTTTGCAGCCATGTGAGGGTGGGACGGATCCCCAGATCCAGCACCACCAGGACCTGCCAACAAACCAGGGCCAAGGTGATTAGTACACGCCCCCCCCCCCCCCCCTTTTCTGCACCAGGGGTCATTTACCGTCTGGTTAATAAATTAATTAAATCCGCCCGATTACTATAGGAACGAAGAGTTCCTATAGTACAGTGATGGTTAACCTTGACACTCCAGCTGTTGTTGAACTACACATCCCAGCATGCCCTGCCTCAGTTTTAGCATGGCTAAATAGTAAAACTGTAGCAGGGCATGTTGGGATGTGTAGTTCAACAACAGCTGGAGTGTCAAGGTTAACCATCACTGTACTATAGTATCACAATGATGTGTTGTTTCCTTTTCTTTAGTTGTTTTTAACCGTGTTAATTAAAACCCATTTAGCCAATTATTTAAATACTGAGAAAGTCGTTATTGTGTTGTCTGTGGTTGTACCGGGAACATGTTCCAGCGTGGAATAAACCCCTCAATACAGTTGTATTTCACACTAATAGGGGCGTAATAACATAGATTGAGTTATCAATAGGCGATCAAAAGTATTGATGAAGCAACAAGGCTGAATTAGGGATTGTCTATGAATTATATACCTCATTAAGCAAACACACTTTTACCATTTAAACATGAAACTTGTTTAAATCAACTATTTTGCATTTATTTTGTTCTCAAGTTGAAAATGAAGTTAAAGCAATTACTGGGATAATTGTGTACGATTTAAACATGATGAGGGATCCTCATCTGTTAGTGGTCATTAGGAAAATACAGGTATACTAAAGGAGTCAGAGAAAGAGGGGTCTGAAAGTTGTGTATGGAGTACTTGCTTAGGACAGCATATTGTCCTTACTCTTGCATTACAGACTTCCTAAGTACAGTGGTTTATTATTATTATTATTATTATTATTCATAATTAATAGTAATTAATATATTATCTCTTTTAATGCCCATACACACTGGGTGATATTGAGCTGGAAGCAGCTCACATTGGGCCAGATTCTCTAAGCTTCAAAAGTGATAAAATGGAGAGTGATAAACAGCCAGCCAATAAGCTGCTGCCTGCCATGTCACAGACTGTGTTTGAAAAATATCAGGCAGGATCTGATTGGCTGGCTGTTTATCACTCTTCATTTTATCACTTTTGAAGCTTAGATAATCTGGCCCATTTACAGTTTGCGCTGCTATCAGCTCAAATGCCGCCCAGTGTGTATGGCCCGGCGATGAACGGGGAGCGGTGATGCGTTCTCCCGCATCATCGACGGACGTCACCCTCATCTGCTGGTAGGGGAAATAGTTTGCACCAAACAAGTGCAGTATATATAATACATTGCTCAGAAATATGCAGGCCCAGTGGTCACAGTAAACCAGATTATCTCTCTGGTTCGATGATTTATTCCCCTTTTAAACCAAGGCAATAACCTGGGCTTTTGCTGAGTCTACCAGCTTTAGAACTTGGTGTAAATGGGCTCTAAAAAAATAACCAGGGTCCTGTTACCTGGCAATCCAACCCCGGGAAATTTTCTGAAATGAATACAGGTGAGACATATGTTCAGAGGCAGTGTAAATGGGTAACCCGGGTCATACGACCTGGGATCTATTTACACCAATGGGGGAGCCCATACCTCCCGACCTCAGCTTCCTTCAGTCAGTACGGAGGTTGGGCAGTGGGTGCATGGAGCCTCGGATATCCCGGCGCTTGGAGAGTTGTGATGTCATCTCCAAGCTCCAGCTCAGGGCCTGACTCTGCTGACGTCACCTGCCCAGCATTATTATAGTGAATTTACAATACACTGTATTATTGAACTGTTAGGAGCAGCGCTGGCTGCGCGGCTCCGGTGGCCCGTGGGCGATGCGCCCCGGCTGTTGCTAGGTGGCCAGGACGCCGTCGCGTCATTCCCTCTGCGCTTCCGCCGGATGCAAGTAGCACTGCTCCGGCTAGTCCTACTCCCAGCGCCCCGGCTGTTGCTAGGCAGCCGGGACGCCGCCGCGTCATCAGTCCCGCACTTCCGCCGGACGTTGACGCGCGCTCAGCGGTGTCCTCTCAATTCCTTCCTCCTCTGCCGCAACGGTTGCCTAGGCGGCGGGGACGCCAGGCGGCCGCGGAGAGGAGGGGACAGTCTGCAGCTGATTTGCAGCAGCTGCAGGGTATGCCTTTTGGCGCCCTATTTAAACTCCCGGGCACCACTCTCTAACGCCGGTGATAGTTCTTCCTTGCTTGGTCAGAGTGCTCCCGGTTCCCTGGTCCCTGGTGGTCTTGGCTCCTGTCCTGCTTCCAGCATTCCAGTGTCGGTTCCTGTGTTGTTGCTGAGGATTAACCCTTCCCGTTCTGTATCCACCTCTCTCAGATAAGTGGGGGGTTATCCTCATCTCATTTTGTTCCTGGTCATTCTTGTATTATTTTTAATACCATCCTTGAGTATTGTTACTCCTGTATGCCATTTAGTGTTACGTACCATCCTTTGAGTATTGTTACTCCTGTACTTGTGTTATTGTTCTTATACCATCATTTGAGTATTGTTACTTGCATATATCGTTTATTGCTTCAAATACCATCTCTAGAGTATTGTTACTCCCAGTGCCTTGGTGGCAAGTTCTATCATCTCCTAGTCTAGGGAGTCCTCGCCTGTGGTTGTAGTTAGTAGTTCCCCTTGTCCTCCGTTGGCCTTGACGGGCGCGTTGTCACAAGTAAGACCTGGTGGCATCGGGGGCGGAGCCTGACTAACGGGCTCTGTCGAACGCGGCTATTATAGGTGAAGCCTTAGCCCTTGCACGCGTCCGTCAATTCTATCCGGAGGCAACGGAGTTAGGGTTGGCGGGGACTCTACGGATCCTAACATTATCACCGGCCTAAAAAAGAAGAAGCATCTCAGTGTCAATTTTTGGGGATTCGCTTCGTTATCATGGATCCTGCTCAACAGGCCGCAGGTCACGCACTTGCAGGGCAGATGCATACACTCACTCAGAAGCTCCAGGAGCTTACCCTCAGGGTTAATACACAGGAGGAGCGGGCGCATAGGGGCCTATCTCCTGCTAGAAACCCTGAACCTAAAATAAACCTTCCTGACCGGTTTTCTGGGGATCGCTCCCAGTTTTTTAATTTTAGGGAGGCTTGCAAATTGTTTTTCAAACTTCGGCCGATATCCTCAGGTACGGAGATTCAAAAGGTGGGGATTATCGTCTCTCTTCTCCAGGGTGATCCTCATTCCTGGGCTTTTGGGCTCCCTTCAGGAGACTTGGCCCTCACGTCTGTGGATTCTTTCTTCTCTGCCATGGGGGTGCTATATGATGACCCAGACCGGGCTGCCTCCGCCGAAGCTAATCTTCGGGCCCTTCGGCAGGGTAAAGGAACTGCGGAGGCATATTGCACCCAGTTTCGGAGATGGGCTATTGATTCCGGGTGGAATGACCCAGCTCTCTGTAGCCAGTTCAGAATAGGGTTGTCAGAGGGTCTTAAGGACGCCCTAGTCCATTACCCCACTCCCACATCCCTTGATGAGGTCATACAATTAGCCATCAAGGTAGACCTGCGTTTTCGCAAACGCCAGAGAGAGAGGGACTCAGGGGTGCTGCCCTCACAGTCACATGGGGTTGCCCTGGAGAATTTAGATGAAGAACCCATGCAGATTGGAGCTACTCATTTATCCACCGCAGAAAAAAACCGTAGGAGGACCCGGGTTTATGTCTCTACTGTGGAGGTCAGGGTCATCGGGCAGTAGCTTGTCCTTTGAAACCAGTAAAAAGACCGGGCCTAGATGAATTCGGGGGAGTTCATTTGGGCCTATCTAGTTTTTCTTCCCTCAACTCGATCTTATTACAGGTCATTGTCTCTAGTGGTAAAATATCATCAGAGGTTTCTGCCTTTGTGGATTGCGGGGCGGCCGGCAACTTTATGGACATTGGACTGGTTCACGCTTTGGGGCTCAAGCCCGTACCCTTAGTTAATACCGTGTCGGTCTGTGGGTTAGACGGCCTCCCGCTCTCCAACGGCAGCATCTCTTCATGCACTCCTGGTATTCAATTGTCGGTGGGAGCTCTTCATGCGGAAGAGATCTCTTTTTACGTTTTTCATTGTCCTTGGGCTCCTCTTGTACTCGGTTTACCGTGGGTTAAAAAAACATAATCCCAATATTGACTGGGAGACAGGGGAGATTACGCGGTGGGGCTCATCTTGTACTGACAAATGTCTCACGCTTCCTCTCCGGGCCATACACTCGGTCGTCTCTTCCTTGCCTCCTCCCTATAGGGAGTTTGCTGATGTATTCTCGAAAAAAGAAGCGGACACTTTGCCCCCTCACCGTGCTTTTGACTGTGCCATTGACCTGATTCCTGATTCCCGGCTGCCCAAGGGGAGGCTTTATGCCTTATCGGTTCCTGAATCCCAGGCTATGGATAGTTATATCAAAGAAAGTCTCGAGAAAGGGTTTATTCATCCCTCTAAGTCACCGGTGGGTGCAGGTTTTTTCTTTGTAGAAAAAAAGGACGGGTCACTCCGCCCATGTATTGACTTTCGAGCTCTTAACAAGATAACTATCAAGAATTCTTATCCATTACCTCTCATTTCAGTCTTGTTTGATCAGATTCGTGAAGCAGTCATCTTTTCTAAAATTGATTTAAGGGGTGCATATAACCTCATCAGAATTCGCCAGGGTGATGAGTGGAAGACTGCGTTTAATACCCATTCCGGCCACTATGAATACCTGGTGATGCCGTTTGGACTTGCCAACGCGCCTGCGGTCTTCCAGGATTTCATCAATGAGGTGCTTCGGCCGTTCTTAGGAACATTCGCAGTGGTGTACCTGGACAACATTTTAATTTTCTCTAAGAGTCTTTCCGAACATCGCCGACATGTTTGTATGGTCCTCCAAAAACTACGAGAGAACAAATTGTACGCCAAATTAGATAAGTGTGAATTTGAAGTCTGTCAGATCTCTTTTTTAGGGTACATCATCTCACCCAAGGGTTTTTCGATGGATCCATGCAAAGTTCAGGCTATCTTATCTTGGGCTCGTCCTACCAACCTCAAAGCAGTCCAAAGATTTCTGGGCTTTGCGAATTATTATCGTAAATTTATTCAGTCTTTTTCTCAGATTGTTGCTCCCATCGTTGAGCTTACCCGCAAAGATGCCAATCCCGGTCATTGGTCCCCACAGGCTATCGAATCCTTTGAATCTTTAAAAAAGGCCTTTTGTTCTGCTCCCATTTTACATCATCCGGATCCCAGTTTCCCATTTATTGTTGAAGTGGATGCCTCGGATATTGGGGCCGGATCTGTTTTTTCTCAAAAGAATAGTCTCGATCAGAAAATTCACCCCTGTGCCTACTTCTCCCGCAAGTTTTCCTCGGCCGAGAGGAATTATGATGTAGGGAATCGGGAATTGCTGGCTATAAAGTGGGCATTCGAAGAGTGGCGCCACTGGTTTGAAGGTGCTAAACATGTCATCACGGTGATCACGGATCATAAAAACCTGGCCTATATCGAGTCAGCCAAAAGACTTAACCCACGTCAGGCACGATGGGCATTATTTTTTACCAGGTTTCGTTTTCTCATCACCTTCAGACCCGGTCCCAAAAACGTGAAGGCTGACGCTCTTTCCCGGAGTTTTGTAACCAGTCTTGCTTCTAATTCCAGTGAAACCCCCATTCTCCCGTCCTCCATCATCCATGCCACTGTAGCCCAGGACTTGGCGTCCCGTGTCATCGCCTCTCAATCCTTGGCTCCCCAGAACTCCCCACAGGGTCGTCTTTTTGTTCCCAAGGAACTGCGAGAATTGGTCATCAAGGACTTCCATTCTAGTAGACTCGCCGGACATCCTGGCATAACCAAGACCCTTGAACATTTGTCCCGTACAGTTTGGTGGCCTGCCATGAAACAGGATGTCTCTCGTTTTATTTTTATCTTGTCAGACTTGTGCCAGACATAAGTCTTTGCGACTCTCGCCTGTGGGTCAACTTCTGCCGTTGTCCATTCCAAAAAGGCCATGGTCTCATATGGCCATGGACTTCATTGTGGATCTTCCATCCTCTTCTCATTATACCACCATCTGGGTCACGGTGGATCGTTTCAGTAAAATGGCACACTTTGTCCCTTTGCGCAAGCTTCCATCAGCCAAGGAATTAGCTCAGTTGTTTGTGACACACATCTTCCGCCTGCATGGCCTCCCTGACAATATTGTCTCTGATAGGGGTACACAGTTTGTGGCCACGTTTTGGAGACGGTTTTGCTCTATGTTGGGGATACAACTCAATCTCTCCTCTGGGTATCACCCACAGTCCAATGGGCAGACCGAAAGAGTAAACCAAGCGTTGGAACAATATTTACGTTGTTTCGTGTCCAAATGCCAGAGCAATTGGGCGGAGCTGTTACCCTTGGCTGAGTTCGCTTATAACAACGCCTATCATGTGGCATCCAAGAAGTCTCCTTTTTTGTGCAATTTCGGATTTCATCCCAAGTGTAATTCTTTTGATGTCCCCATGGATACTTCTTGGTCTTCTTCCTATGCAGTTGCTCTCCTTCAAAGGGCTTGGAAGAAGGTGCATCTTGCCCTTAGGCAATCCACAGCACGTTCCAAGATATTTTTTGACAGACACAGAAGACCGTGTTCTTTCCAAGTTGGGCAAAGAGTCTGGCTGTCAACTCGACATATCAAACTTCGTCAAAGATGTCCCAAGTTGGGACCCAAGTTTATCGGGCCCTTCTTGATTACCGAACAAATCAATCCGGTGGCATTCAGGCTACGGCTACCCAGGTCTTTAAGAATTAATAGCGTCTTTCATTGTTCCCTTCTCAAACCTGTTTTAAGTAATTCTCGCTCCTTGCCCCTCCAAAGTCGCAAGCCCCTCATTGTTCAGGGACACAAGGAATTTATTGTTGAACGTGTCTTGGATTCCAAAGTGGTCCGGGGGAAACTTAAGTTTCTGGTCCATTGTAAGGGCTTTGGGGAAGAAGAAAGGTCGTGGGTACCGGATAAGTTTCTTCACGCGCCCAGGTTAAAGGCTGAATTCTTTAAGAGGTTTCCGTCCAAACCCGGTTCTGAGGGTTCGGTGACCCCTCCTCAAGGGGGGGGTACTGTTAGGAGCAGCGCTGGCTGCGCGGCTCCGGTGGCCCGTGGGCGACGCGCCCCGGTTGTTGCTAGGTGGCCAGGACGCCGTCGCGTCATTCCCTCTGCGCTTCCGCCGGATGCGGATGCAAGTAGCACTGCTCCGGCTAGTCCTACTCCCAGCGCCCCGGCTGTTGCTAGGCAGCCGGGACGCCGCCGCGTCATCAGTCCCGCACTTCCGCCGGACGTTGACGCGCGCTCAGCGGTGTCCTCTCAATTCCTTCCTCCTCTGCCGCAATGGTTGCCTAGGCGGCGGGGGACGCCAGGCGGCCGCGGAGAGGAGGGGACAGTCTGCAGCTGATTTGCAGCAGCTGCAGGGGATGCCTTTTGGCGCCCTATTTAAACTCCCGGGCACCACTCTCTGACGCCGGTGATAGTTCTTCCTTGCTTGGTCAGAGTGCTCCCGGTGCCCTGGTCCCTGGTGGTCTTGGCTCCTGTCCTGCTTCCAGCATTCCAGTGTCGGTTCCTGTGTTGTTGCTGAGGATTAACCCTTCCCGTTCCGTATGCGGTGCTATAGTTAAACCCCCCTCAATCCCCCGCAGACTTACCTATCGCGCTGGTCCCGGCGGCTCCGTTCTTCTGCTGAGGAACACCACAAAATGGCCGCCCCCATATAGCACACTGTTCTCTGAAACTGTCTGCTGTATGGGGGCGGCCATTTTCTGGTGGTCCTCAGCAGAAGAATGGAGCCGCCGGGACCAGCGCGATAGGTAAGGCTGTGGGGGATTGAGGGGGGGTTTGCATTGGCGGCGGGGCGGCGGGGTAGGGGTGCTTGGCGGGGTGGCGACGGGGGGGGGGGGGGGGGGGGGGGGCGCCCCCCCCAATAACGGCGGGGGGGCGCCCAAAACTTAGCTACGCCACTGGTGTGTATATGTCACAGTTATCTGGTGAGGGACAGGATTTGCTCCTGTTTGTCCCCATATTTATAATTTGCAGCCACAAGCACTGGTTTTGCCTGGTACATTGACCATGAATAATATGAATTGATCTTGGTCCACCAACCCAAGGCACCCCTGCAAGTGTCCTGAGGCACCCCAGGGTGCCTAGGCGCACAGTTTGGGAACCACTGGTCTAGGCATTTAGGAAGCATAGACAATAAAGGCATGACACTGAGTTCCCCACAGCCGCTGTAAATCCCCAGGACATATGCTTTCCATGTTATAGCCTTAATCTAATGAAAGGTGACATGTGTCTCTCTCCATTCACACAGCTACTATTAAATTGTCATCAGTTAACCCAAACTGGCACCAAATTCCTGGCAACCAATTGCAAATTTCTGCTTCAAAGATCCCCCCCCCCTCACCCCCTTCCCCCGACAAACAGAGCCCCTAAGTGTGCTGGAAATAAATACAGTCTCTGATACTTCACCTCTAGTTCTCTCTCTCTGTGGATGCTGATAAAAGCTGTCATTGTCATTTCTAAATACTCCATGAAAGCCACCCTAAACTTTGTTTCTGAATGTGCAACCATGCTGTGATTAAATAGAGATCTGCTAGAGAAATCTCAATGGAACAGAAATGCTTTATCTTATAATAAAACTGCAAATGACACGTAATGCGTGTTCGTTAAGGAGTAGTGGAGGAGTAGTGTGCGGTCAGGAATCGGGTCCCTCTGTGTCTGGCCGCTGGCTGTGTACTGTCTCCAGGGTTCCCTCTTACACCTGTAGGATTAATGCTGCTGCTTCCTCCACCCATGTCAGCGCGGGGCAGGTGATCGCTGATGTCGGAGGGCAGCGCTGGTAGCTCCCAGTGGATTTCTGGTCGGCCAAAAGCACGAGGAGACGATGATGACGCTACAGACGGAAGCGGAAGTGACATGAAGGGGGCGTCTCAATGGCAATGGGAGAATTCTTCTTCTTCCGCCATTACCAGTATTATTTTCAAATAGCCTCAACCGGTCTGCAGAGTACCCCCAGGAGTACGATTACCTCTGTTTGGATACATTTATTCAAAATAACAGAAGTTGAACCTTCTGTACAAGAGAAAGTTGTGCAGGGTTCTTTCTGTAGCTGAACAATTTTTTTTAACTATTAAAGACAAAGTTCGATTTTTTTTCTTTTTTTTAAAGACTTAAGGTGCCCATACACTAGTAAAGGCCCACATACACTATGCGATTTTGGGACGATTTCATCCGATTTCGGCACTTTGTGCCGATAATCGGATGAAATCGGCCCAAAATCGTAGGTATGTGACATTTGATCCGATCCGATGCGCGGTCCCGTGCGCATCGGACCGGATCAGGGAGGTCGGACGGTCTGTACATACGATCACGTCCGACCTCCCTGTATGCATATGCCTGCCACCTGACAGGCATATGCATACAGACACCGGGGGAGTAGTGGGGGCGGCCAGCGGCAGCGGTGGTGGGGGCGGCCAGCGGCGGTAGTGGGGGCGGGCAGCGGCGGCGGGGACGGGCGGCGTTTGCGGTGAGCGCAGTGTACTTACACATAGCAGCAGCGGCGGGGACGGGACGCGCAGTGGCGGCTATTATATTTTTAAAATACTTGTCAAATGACCGGCCGCTCTCTGATTGGCTGAGAGCTCTCCGGCCAATCAGAGAGCGGCCAGTCATTTGACAAGTATTTTAAAAATATAATAGCTGCCACTGCGCGTCCCGTCCCCGCCGCTGCTGCTATGTGTAAGTACACTGCGCTCACCGCAAACGCTGCCCGTCGCCGCTGCCCGCCCCCACTACCGCCGCTGGCCGCCCCCACCACCGCTGCCCGTCCCCACTACTGCCGCTGCCCGCCCCCACTACTGCTCACCGCCCTGCAGCTCCCCGGGTTTTTTTTTACATGGGATAAATCGCATGCGATTTATCCCATGTAAAAATGGCACATCAAGTGCCAAATTGTATGTGAGCCTCCCGGGGAGCTGCCGGGCGGCTCGCAGGTAAATTGGGTCCGACTTGTCCCTAGGACAAGTCGGCCTAATGTATGGGGGCCTTAAGATTTATCTTCAGATCTGGCTGGTTGGAACAAAAACATGGTTATGGATGAGTGACAGTTTGGCAGTTTTCCAGCATTTCCAAGCAAATGGTCAACTGTCATTTGCTCTTATCCATAACCAGGATTTTGTTCCAACCAGCCAGATCTGCAGATAAATCTGCATGTGTATGGCCACCTTAACACTAGTGTATGCCTTAAAGCGGCCTGGATTTAAACTTTCACTTGGCAGATTTGCTTTTTAAATCATTGCCGCTTTAAGAATATGGGCATTGTCACACAAACTTTCACACCGTATTACATTTACCCCTCTGTATTAACATGATTGGTTTAGGGTTTATTAGGGCAACAAATAGAACAGTACAATATTGTAGCATTAGGAATCCTGTAAATTGTATTTTTATTTTTATTATTATTATTATGAATAATATTACCATTGTTTATTGTAATGATATGACTGAAAAGTTTATTGAATCCAATAAAGAATTATATTCGGCCTTTCAGTGCTGGGATGTGAACAGTTATTATTATCAATGATAGCGCCAACATATAATGCAGTGCTGTACATTGAATGTTTACTAACAACAACTCGGCCTTGTTAAAGCTTACATCAGTTGGGAAGTCGATCTGTTGGGCCTATTCAGGATCACTCGCTGCGATCCGAATTTAGTGGTCAGGGTTTGCGCGCATTTCTGTCCATGTGCAAATCCCAGCAGCGAACGGCTTCCCAGCGTTTCATGGGTGACCCTCGCAGGGCCGGCGCTACCCACTCAGCAGCTCCTGCAAAGCAGGGAGGCGCCTTACTGAAAAGGTGCTGTCTCCCTCCCTGCTCTGCTAAAGCTGCCTCAGCCCTCACTGCCACTGGCTCCCGCACGCTGCCCACAGCGCCTGTCTGACAGTGGGCAGGCGGCAGTAAAAAGAGCTGCTCCCTGCACCGCGCGCACACTGTCCTCCTCCTGCGACCTGCCCCCTCTTCCTCACGGACACTTGCGCTGAGGCATGAAGCGCTGTCTGTGAATGCCTGGATGACATGTCATGTCCGGATCCGCCCCCTACCCATTGCTCCCTGCGCCTGTCAGCTGTCGAACAAATGACAAACAGGCAGCAGCGCCGCCCTTCCTTCCCTCTTCTCAGTGTGCTGTGCCTGTGCCACTGCCAGTCCTCAACACTCCGCCCCCTCTATCTCCTCCCCTCTTCTTCCATCTCCTCCTTATCTCCCCTCCTTTCCACCTCAGTCACAAGAGGGGTGTAATGGCGTCCTCAGCGTCCTGCCTACGCAGATAGAAGAGGCAGGGCCGTCTTTTCGTATGGGCTTAATGGGCACTTGCCCAGGGGCCCCAGGTGTATAAGGGCCCTATGATGATAGCTGAGGATCCTCTTTTTCCAGGGATACCAGAATTTTGAAAATCGGCCCTGGGGAACTGGAGATATCCAACTTCAAAGCAGCAGTCCACATCCGACCTGTTAAATGCAATTCCCAGTCATATTTCTCAGATTCTCTCTGACTTAGAGTTTTTCTGAGAGTATATTCCAAAAGCTGGGACTCTCCCCTTTCTGTCGACACTAGGGGCTTGTCTCTGTCATGCCCAGAACCAGAGATATCAGCCTTCCAGCAGCTGGTCCCTGCTCCAGCTCCAAACGTCTGGTCTGCAGTTTTATATTTTTGTTATTTTTGCTCTGGCTCCTGATCTCTGATCACCAAGTTCCCAGCACCTCCTGAAAGTTGGGACTCTAGGTTTTTATACTATTGCAGGATAAGAAATCTATTTCCTGATAATGGCGATATCTGCAGTCAAACAAGCTGCCCTTCCACCAGAAAATAACGAATATTAAGTCCACTCCATTATCCAACACCCCCTACCTCCCTGGAAGTCATTTACAAGGGACCCTTCATACAGCTCAATGCCCCCTTCCACACGTTAGTGTTCTACCTCCCACCACCTGTGCAGTAAAGGAGTAATTAGCAGAAGTTACTGCTCCAGGTCCTACATGTTGAATTGAAGATAGAGCACCCCCTGCCACCCGTGGGACATCAAAGCTGCTGCTGATAGCACCCCCCACTCCTAGGAGGGGAGAATGGGTAAGGGCCCCAGTGCATTGCGTTGCCCAGGGGCCCACACTGCTGTTAAGATGGCCCTGAGAAGAGGAGGGACTGCACAAGAGTTATACAGCAAAAGAACAGTGAGTCTTTTATTATACATGTTTATAACACATTTTTTAATAATTGTAGATTTTTTTATATTAATTTAGACACTTTTTAAATAATGGGCTGGGTTATGTGCCTAAAGGTGGCCATACACGCTGCAATAGCAGCGTGCGATGCGATGTGCGCTCCTGCGGGCATCACACAGTACAAAAAGTATGGGCTGCACATACTTTTTGTACTGCTTTCGGATCGTATCGCACACATATTGCATGCATGCTGTGTGATGCGATATAGCACATAACGTATGCGATTCTCGCAGCGTGTATGGGCACCTTTAGTGCCTGCAACATTTTGCAGACACAGCACTGAGATGGTGTATGCATACATGTACATGCACCCGAGATCCCCCATAGGATCGCATGTTGCATACGCTCCCACAATCGGGCTGCAGCTTGTTGCAATGTGAAAGGGCGCAAAATGTATGGTTTGCAGGAGGGCGCCGGACACCCTAGCACTGGCCCTGGACCCTCGCACGGCAGTGAAGGATTTGGGTGCTGTCAAAGAGTTTGTCAGGGGCGGTGTTATTAGTCACTGCTTAGCCAGCCAACCCGAATTAGGCCCTGGGTGTGAACGGATTCACATGGCCGAATTTGTACCACACTCACCACTCTTTACAGCAGATCTCACTCAAAGGTGTTCCCTACACCATGGCTTCTGAGCAAACACTATGACAATGGAAATCTGCCCAATCCACTCACAAACAAAATCCCCTTTAAATTAATTTTCTTACAGATACATACACACACACACACACACACACACACATACATATACACACACACACACACACACACACACACACATATCTTATTTCTGTCAGTACGATAACCAACAGTAAGGGTTGTCCCTCATGGAACATACCATCGACGAAGTGTGGTTTAAGAAAATGATTGATGATTTAGCTATTTATAGTTGGGTGCCGCAAGTGGGCGGATCATGGCCGCTCCTGTGCACACCTCTGATATTGCACCTCTGCTGCCAATGGCTGGCATTGGGCCCAAACACATGCCATCAGTCATAGACCATAGATGGTCAATGGTCATGTCTTCTACCAGCAATGTTCTGGATTGCACCGGCAGAAAGCATGACTAGAACAAATAAACTCCACCCAGAGAGAACGCCCTCTTTCCCATTTAATCACAACACAAAGCAAAGAAGGGCCCGGGGCCACTTTTTCTTTGGCCTGATGAGCACAGAGAGATTGACTAGGAATCTTCTCTCAGCCATGGTCAGTATTGTGTACTGTACAACACATATGTACCAGTGATGATAACTGGGTGTGACCTTGCCACATAGGCAATCATATAACTGATTTAACTGAAGGCTTGATATTATTTATTCCTATAGCTATAGCCAGAAATGCTAGGCTTTGGGAAGACCCTGGGCCTCCTTTGGGTTCCTATAGGCGGCAATGGCCCAGTAGTCCCAACCGGCTTGACCATGACAGTCCTGAACAGTAATAACAGACTGGCTAACCAGACGGTTGTATATCAGAAGTCGCAGAACCATTTTCCCCCTTGCTTGTCGCAGCCTACAATTTATACTACAAAAGACTAATTTAATGTGGTTCTAGGCAGGTAGGCCACTGTGCATCGTGAATCCCGGCCCCATCCCACAATCAATGCCTCTATGGACTATGTTTCCTTCTAATAACCAATAAGCACCTGTGCATGCACATTTCCATACTCTCCAACCTGACCCATTCCATAAGGTACAAAATGCTCTGTTCCTGGACTTCCCTGCCAGTGGCAGTTACAGAGGTGGGGCTCCAGCACAGTCCAATATTCAAAGAGGGGTGGTCATATCAACTGTCAGTGAGTCCAGGACAGTGATGTTTGGAGTGGCAGTTGATGTGACCCCCCTTTTTGAATATTGGACTGTGCTGCAACTGCCACTGGTAAGGAAGTTCAGAAACACAGCATTTTGTACCTAATGGAATGGGCCATGTTGGAGGGTATGCATTTACTGTAGCATTCACTGCGCAAACTAGCTTGCACCCTAAGCCTACCGGACGGGCATCTGTTTCTGCAAATGATTTCTTACAGGAAATTCCCATTCTTCCCCAGTGGGTTTGTCACTAGAACTTTCATAGCAGGCATTGTGTTGTACCTGCTCATGTCTGAGGGGCTGATTCAGTCCTGCTCTTTGTGCAGTGAATTCAGACCCATTTTCAATGGTGAGAGGCATAGATCAAGTGCATGCGCACCCCCCCGAAGCAAATGCCTTCAGCGAGTTGTACACTTGCCAGGGTGTTCACAAAATGATGGGCAGAGGTGCAGTATCACTGGCATGGGAATCACAACTGCTCCTTTAGGACGGATAATCCCATAGCGAACCATTGATCTAATTGTTCTTTAACCTTTTCGTTGCATTTGAATTGCAGGATGTATGTTTCCTGCAGAGAGAAACTGCCACCTCTGCATTGTCTGCTTCATCCTACACAGATGAGCCGCTTTGATCTGTCGCAGCGCCTTGCCGAGTCAAATATCATAATCCCCACTGACACCTCTGTGGCACCGCTGTAGACACAATGCCAGGAACACATCTTGTATTGCTCCAACAGCAGGTCATGCAGTAAACCAAAGCTCCTGGTATTTGGTGAGTGAATGTGTCTCTTGTTATGCTAATGACTCCTATTCATCCACTTGCTCTGTGCTGAAAGTAAAAGAGAGCAATTAGTAACAATTTAGCGCAATTGTCTTATGACAAATAAACTATTCTCTCTTCTCTGTAGACTTGTGAAAATTCCAGCAATCTCCCCAGTGCTCCCTGAAGACTCTCCCTAATGAGGAACGACCGCATCCCGCTTGTGTAGCGCAACTACAGTACAGTTACTGGTCATCTAGTGATTATACTTCATCCTCACCGCGGTTGGGTGAGCGCAGGTCCATTTGACCTGTGAATGAACCATTATTTACACCATGTCCTCCCTGGGGGATGGGCAAATATGTAACTTCAGCAACCTTAGGTTCAGGAGACATAAAGTAAACAAATACAACATAAAGGCAGAAGGGAAAATACGTATAAATTAAATTGTAGCGATCTGTAATTGTAAAATGGCTACTTGTTTCCTAGCACGGCCACCACGATTTCTATCGTGGTGGTCGTGTCAGAAAAAAAAAAGCGTCGGTCGCGTCGGGTGCATACCAAAACGCACACGACGCGACCGACGCGATGGACCCGATTTCTCCATAGGCTTCAATGTTAAATTATTTTAACATTGAAACTGAGTACATTTAATATAGAAAAAAAAGGTAAATGGCCCAATATGGGCCATTTCTCATTGGGTATGGCCCCGGCATGTGTGTAAAAAATAATAGCCCCCCATTGTGGCCGCCACCCCCACGATTGACACGAACCCGAAGCGTGGCGAGCGGCGGTGGTGCGCGTCCTCCGACCTTTTCATTCCCCTACTATCCACGTCGGCGTGGAGTTGAGAATATATAGTGTGGCGAGCGTAGCGAGCCACCGAGCCCGAAGCGTGGCGAGCGCAGCGAGCCCCGCGAGGGGACGCGGATACCTGTCAAGCCCGCGAGGAACGCCCCTCGTGGGCTTGACAGGTATCCGCGTGCACTCGCCACGCTTCGGGCTCGGTGGCTCGCTACGCTCGCCACACTATATATTCTCAACTCCACGCCGACGTGGATAGTAGGGGAATGAAAAGGTCGGAGGATGCTCACCGCCGCCGCTCGCCACGCTTTGGGTTCAGGTCAATTGTGGGGGTGGCGGTCACAATGGGGGGCCATTATTTTTTACACACATATGCCGGGGCCATACCCAATGAGAAATGGCCCATATTGGGCCATTTCCCATTTTTTCCTATGTTAAATGCACTCATTTTCAATGTTAAAATATTTTAACATTAAGGCCTATGGGGAAATCGCGGGCATCGTGTGCCTTAAAGTTAAGGCACACGATGCCCACGATTGTGGCCGTGCTAGGAAACAAGTACCGTAAAATGTTTGCACAATTTCAGTTTAGTTGCATTGTTTATTGGGTAGCTAGACCGAATTCGCCATTTTGTCAACTTTTGTCTATTTATTCCAATGCAACTTAAAAACTTCTGACGCTATTTAAAAAAATAATCTTTGCATATTATGCTTAATTGATGCTCATTTGCCTGGACCATTCAATTGACAACCATCGATGGTTAATCACTGCTGACTGATGGTTTTCCCATCAATGGCAGAGATCCAGTGGTCATCCACCATAGATGATACAGCCTCACAATATTTTGTTTGGCTCCCCCCCCCCCCTGCTGTTGGGACATAGGGCCACCATGCGAGCAGGTCTGTGTCCCTGCCCCCGGCCCTGTAAACTCCCACCTTGCGAATGATTTTGCAAGGCTTGGGTTGACTCATAATTGGTACCATCAAGGTTAAACACAAATGGTACCATCGATGGTGACCATCAATGGATATTTCCCCCCCGATGGCCAACTCTAGACTTGGACACTCAGTTTCACTTGCCAATAAATAAAAAAAGCCAACCCCCCTTCCAACTAATTCTAAATAAAAAAATGTCTACAAATTATTTAAAAAAAGTTTTATTCAAAGCAGTAAAAATCTGAAAAAAAAATTACGGTGCCCATACACTAGTGAGATTTGGGCCTTCTTCACCCGATTCCGAAGCATTAGGCCCAGAAATCACGTGAAAAGTGTCAAATTGCATGCGTTTAACCTCTGCTTTCCATGCATAGTTCCGTGCGCATCGGAACGGACCCGGAGATCACAAAGGCTGCCATAAAGATTGGTTGGATCCTGCAGCCCTAGCTGCACAAGGACTGCGTATGGTGCATCATATGTGATCCTGCCGCCCTGGAAGCTGTGGAAGGGAAATCGGATGGGACTTCTACCCTCCGAGAAGTCGTATAAGTGCATGGGTGCCTTCAGATATTATTTTCTTTTCTTAAACTTCCACAGTTGGCTTTGCATTTGAAATCCATAGCTGGAGAAAGCAGGTGACTGTTATCAATGGCCAACCCTTTGATGTATAGGGAGGAGAATTATGTTTGCCAGCCTTGGGGCTTTTGTCAATTTGATAAATACTGTAAGTTCCCTAATTTCTTTATCTTTTCTTCAGAACTAACTTTTACTTGGTTTTATTGATGTGCAACAGTTTATCTGCCAAGTTCCAGTCAAGTGAATTATTATTATCATCATCATTATTATTATTACTAATTTTTATAACTAGTTAAATGGCGGCTTCTGCAATGTACTTTCACTTTGAGCGGTGACAGTTTTACTTTCACTTTGAGCTGTGGCAGTTTTTAGCTTTTTCTGGGAGTTCAGAAAAAGAAATGTCACGATGGCAAGTAATAAACTCTTGCAGTCAATAAAACAACCGTACTGTACAACATGTGGTCCTGTTTGCCGGTTGGATGACTCATAGTTTCAGTATTAAACAGCGGCAATAAGGTCACAAGACCAAGGGTAAATCTGGCAAGTGCGTTTATCAAAGGAACACGCTCTGGCTTCATTACCGCTGCCCACAATATGAGACTCACAAGTTAGGAATCATTAATGCAACTTGCTGTTGAGTCATCAATTGTACCCGTCTTGTGTTGGAATCTATATGTAATTTTCAGAGATAAACGTTATTAGCTGCGTTGTGCTCAATATATACGAAGCCCTACATCAATGTCTACATTCAAGTGCTTTCTACCATCTTATTATATAGGTGTAATATATATATATATAGAATTCTGTTTGTTCTACAAAATATCTGCTGTCAGCGTTCTAAAAGTTCACTTATTTTTCTCTTTCTTCTTTGGGTAATTTGAGAAAATGAGGCGAGTTAAGAGAATTGCTGTACAGCGGGTCAAATAAAAAGACAAAATAAAATCACTCTGTCATGGTAGAAAAGGTATAATAACATTAGGTCAACCAACAAGGTAGACATTTTGGTTCCATGAATATTTTTTTTATTAACAAAAACATTATAGAGTAATTAGTTATGTAGATCTGTTTTTTTTTCTGATTTTCTGATTCTTGTTTCGCTTAAATAAGAATGGGTTTGTGTTTGTGTCAAGCAACATCATTAAAAAAAAAGTGAAAAAAGTTTAAAGAATATTTGTACTTGAGTTTACAGTTTATATAACCCAGATTGGTTTGTCCAATTCATGTTTCATGGATCACTTCCCCTCTTCTTGGTACATCTCCTACCATCCGCCCAAGTATCACCACCTTCTCCTTGCTCCAGGCTATCTCCCCTCTACCTGATACATCTCCTATCATCTGCCACAGTATCACCACCTCCTCCATGCTACTTCCCCTGTACCTGATACATCTAATACCATCTGCCCCAGTATCACCTACTCCAGTGTACCGCTCATGTACATGATACAGTACATCTATTACCATCTGCCCCAGTATGAGTATCTCCTCCATGCCCCAGGCTAGTTCTCCTCTACCTGATACATCTCCTACCATCTGCCACAGTATCACCACCTCCTCCATGCTACTTCCCCTGTACCTGATACATCTAATACCATCTGCCCCAGTATCACCTACTCCAGTGTACCGCTCATGTACATGATACATCTATTACCATCTGCCCCAGTATGAGTATCTCCTCCATGCTCCAGGCTACCTCTCCTCTACCTGATACATCTCCTGCCATCTGTACCAGTACGACTACCTGCTAAATGCTATTTCCCCTGTTCCTGATACAGCTAATACCATCTGCCCCAGGTATCACCATCTCCTCCAGTCTACCTCCCACGTACATGATACATCTATTACCATATGCCCCAATATCACCACCTCCTCCATGATCCAGGTTACCTTTCCTTTACCTGATACATCTCCAACCATCTGCCCCAGTATCACCACCTCCTCCTTGCTCCTGGATACCTCTCCTCTACCTAAAACATTTCCCACCATTTGCCCCAATAACACTACCACCTCCATGCTCCAGGCTACCTCTCCTCTACCTGATATATCTCTTACCATCTGCAACAGTATCACTGCCTTCTCCATGCTTCAGGCTACCTCTCCTCTACTAGATCCATCTCCTACCATCTGTCTCAGTATCACCACCTCTTCCATGCTCCATGCTACCTCTCCTCTACATGATACATCTCCTACCATCTCCATCTGCTCCAGTACCACCACCTCCTCCATGCTCCAGGCTACCTCTCCTCTACCTGATACATCTTCTACCATATGCCCCAGTATGATCACCTCCTTTATGCTTCAGGCTGCCTCTCCTTTACCTGATACATCTCCTACCATCTGGTCCAGTATCTCCACCTCCTCCTTGCTCCAGGCTACCTCTCCTCTACCAGATCAATCTCCTACCATCTGTCCCAGTATCACCACCTCCTCCATGCTTCAGGCTACCTCTCCTCTAACTGATACATCTCCTACCATCTGCTCCAGTATCTCCACCTCCTCCTTGCTCCAGGCTACCTCCCCTCTACCTGATACATCTTCTACCATATGCCCCAGTATGATCACCTCCTTTATGCTTTAGGCTACCTCTCCTTTATCTGATACATCTCCTACCATCTGGTCCAGTATCTCCACCTCCTCTTTGCTCCAGGCTATCTCTCCTTTACCAGATCCATCTCCTACCATCTGTACCAGTATCACCACCTCCTCCATGCTTCAGGCTACCTCTCCTCTAACTGATACATCTCCTACCATCTGCTCCAGTATCTCCACCTCCTCCATGCTTCAGGCTACCTCCCCTCTACCAGGTCAATCTCCTACCATCTGTCTCAGTATCACCACCTCCTCCTTGCTCCAGGCTACCTCTCCTCTACCAGGTCCATCTCCTACCATCTGTCTCAGTATCACCACCTCCTCCATGCTCCAGGCTACCTCCCCTCTACCAGGTCCATCTCCTGCCATCTGTCAGTGTCACCACCTCCTCCATGCTCCAGGCTACCTCTCCTCTACCTGATACATCTCCTACCATATGTCTCAGTATCACCACCTCCTCCATGCTCCAGGCTACCTCCCCTCTACCTGATACATCTCCTACCATCTGCAGCTAAACAAATGACTCTACTAAGAGAACATCAACATTGTGCGCAGCTCAGAATAAGCCCTATTACTTTTGTGCTGCTTATTAGCCACGTAAGAAAATAATGTTCTCTAATCAATTTGCTGGACCAGATCTATTACAATTTTGGCCCAGGAATACCGTAAGGTTTGTTGTATGTCTTTCCATTACATGATTGACTGTAAAATAATGTAGATGACACTGACTTCTATTTAGGCGCTTGTGTGTCTGTGACCCTGTTTAATCACTTTCTGTGTTTTTATGACAAATGGTCATTTTTGGCCAAGGTGAAGCCCATGTAGTAGGTTAATGTTGGTGCTGACCTGTACTAAATCTCTCATCACCCATCACTTGCTTAATCATGTGTAGCAAATATATTTTGCTGAAAAATAAATTGTCGGATGGTGTAGCCATACAGGACAAACCGGAGAGGAGAGTGCCAATACTTCCAGATTTATGGCAACAGCGGCCAGGACTAGGACAATTACAATACATTTTCAATAAAAAAGTAAATCTGACAAGACATATATATATATATATATATATATATATATATATATATATATATATATATATATATATATATATAGCTAATGTTATTACAGAGCACTGTACAGATACACATACGGGTGCCGGACAGGATCCCGACAGGCGTTTACCCGACTTAGGGATCCCGACTGTTAAAACACTGATGGCCGGGTTCCCGACGGCTGTCGGCTATTTTCCCTCTTGGGGGTCCACGACCCCCATAGAGGGAGAATAGAATAGGTGGCTCGCGTAGCGAGCCACCGTGCCCACAGCGTGGCGAGTGCAGCGAGCCCGCAAGGGGCTTAGTTGCGCTCACTATGCTGTCTGGGTCCGGCCAGTTGGGATCCCGACTGTCGGACCCCTATACCCAGGGGCGGATTTAGGGATGAGGGCGCCCCTAGGCACAACAATAATGTTTACTAAGTAGGACAGTTTATAGGGGCAGTATCTGCATGTCCTATCCATTTACACTCTATTTAAGATGGAATATAGTACAGTACAGTGGATATTTTGCAGTTATTGGTACATTTTGGGCTGACAGTACTATCACAGGCATCCAAGTGCCGCCCCCAAACATGTGCCACCCCTAGGCACGTGCCTCACGTGCCTAATGGGAAATTCGGCTCTGCCTATACCACACCCACACCTACACCTACAGAAACAGGGGATGATTCAACACTGCTTGCTAAGCAGTGGTCGTTTGCCGCTTGGCAAGCGCCTTAATGCCCCCCCCCCCCCACCGTTGAATCCCCTTGGAAACATGGGGGGGTATGTACTTGAACACGTCCCCTTGCAAGCGGCGGAAGGGGAGAAAAATCATTCTATGGTCAGAGACCATCAATGATTTCTCTCCTCTTCAGATATAAGAGTCAGTCAAAACTGACTTTTATTTCCGTCGCAGTCCGCCGAAGAGAGGGCGGACCCTGTTGTCATGTGGCGTCAGCTGCCTGCCCCCAGGAGGTATCAGCATGTGTTCCCAGGGGAACGCCTAGCATTTTCATGGGGACGCCCATGAAAGGCTGGGTGTTCCCCTCCAGACGTCCCCTACCCGCCCCCTCCCTCTCCTACCCATATGAATGCCTCGGAACATGTGATAGTCGCGTGAACATCGGCCCTGCACAGGCTCAAGTACAGTCCCCAGCGTGATCTACTCCCCTTGCGAATATGCTGGGGACCTCAAAGGAGGGTCTCTGACGTCAGCTTCAGCCTCTATTAGCCTCAGGGCTGCCGACAGGGGGGTGCTGTGGGTACAGCTGTCCCGGGCCCCGGCCTCTAGAAGGACCCGGGCAGCTCATTTTGCCCACCGTAACCACCCGACAGCCTCTGCTGTGCTGCCTGCTTCTTCAATGCAGGACGCCGGTGGCCAATTAAATAGATGCACCGGCTTTTGAGCCAATCAGAGCTTGTGTACCATTAGCCAATCAGAGCTGCTGCTGGTGCACAAGCTCTGATTGGCTCACTAGCTGGTGCTGCATTTTAATTGCCCGCCGGTATCCTGCAGGGGTCCAGACTGGAAATCAGTCCCGGGCCCCAAAATTCCTAGTGGCAGCCCTGATTAGCCTTCGCACAGTTGTGGAAGGGTCAAAGTTACGTACATTTACACAGCCTGGGAAAATCATTTGATGGTGAGCAGTGGCGACTCACTGTGAGTCATTCTAAACTGACTCACTGGCAGTGGGTGTGGCTCCCCTATTTGAATTTTGAACTTTGCTGCAGTGCAGTCCCTCCTCTGGAGCCGCCATTGACGGTGATTGAGTTGCGAATGGATTTGCAGATGGCATGCAGTAAGCAATTCATTTCCATATTTGCACGGGGTGAGTTTTCACTCTGTTTGGACGGCGGCTATCTACTGGCACTTCCCTGCAAATATGCGATCAGATCCGAATTTAGACCTATGCCATGGGGAGGCCCCTCCATTGATATAATTTGCACTGGCGCGTGTAGTGATATCTCTGGGTTGCATGCACAATATCTCTGCACTAGAAAAATGGTGCTTTCAGCAGCAATGTAAAACAAATTCATGGATTAGAGGGTGGTAGTGTGGGGCCCCTTAATTCAGGGGCCCGTCACATGATTTGCAATTTACTTATCTAAACTATTTAAATATCATATCTTGTCTATCCTATAACTGTCTTCACTTGTGTCTGCCTACATTTGTATCTATCTGTATCTATATCCTATATAAATTGCACCTCTCACACAATATTTAGAACACAATGATTACTAACTTTTCTGCTGCCATCTAGTGGAGAGATAATTGTACATTTATATTGTAAAGAAACAAAAACATCTTGGTAAACCCTTTTGATGCTACTTTTTGAAAGACATCTTAAATAAGCATTTCCCTTATTATAAAGTCCCTTTGGACTCGCCAGAGTAAAGTACTGTCTTATACAAGTGTCTCTGTATTTCTTTATAATACAGTATATGCGATCCGAGTTGCCGCAACATTTTTTTGTATTGTATTATTGAAAATTGGGTATTATACACTATTGGGGAGATGTACTAAGCACTGACGAGAGATAAAGTGGAGAGATATAAAGTGCAGGCCAATCAGCTCTTAATTCTTTTGCGGGACAGTCCAGTTGTTTTGGGACTGTCCTGCGTGCCACCCAGGGCCGCAGCATCACCATGAAGTCTTGAAGAGAAATAAAGTGGAGAGATACTTGTACAGCGGCAGCCTCTAAATCCAACATTTTCACTGCGGCAATCGGGACCCTTGTGCCAGAAAAGGGGATGTGGCCTATGCAAAAGGGGTGTGGCCTCATGGTGATGCTGCGGCCCTGGGCGGCACGCAGGACAGTCCCAAAACAATTGGACTTTCCCACAAAAGAATTAAGAGCTGATTGTCCTGCACTTTATATCTCTCCACTTTATCTCTCGTCAGTGCTTAGTACATCTCCCCAATGGTGTATAATGCCCAATTGTCAATAATACAATACTGGCTAACATATTTTTAAAAGTAAATGTTGCGGCAACTTGGATCGCATATACTGTATTTAAAGAAATACAGAGTGTCCCGCAAAAGAATTAAGAGCTGATTGGCCTGTACTCTATATCTCTCCACTTTATCTCTTGTCAGACTTTTTTGTCCAGGGCCCCCACAGATCTTAATCCGGCCCTGCCTCTCGCCCTAAGTGTTATTGTTTTAAAAAATACCATTGATAGGTGAAATGCTGGTTACTTTTATTTGTGCACATACAACTATTACTTGTATAATATACAGTCTTTTTGCAAGCTGGATTTATTAATTCTGCACATCACAACTGTCAGAAGTAATGTCTCAGTTTAATCTTTTGGGCCAGATGGATCAAGCTTCACAAAGTGATAAAGTGAAGAGTGATAAATAGCCAGCCAATCAGCTCCTACCTGCCATGTTACAGGCTGGGTTTGAAAAATCCCAGGCTGGAGCTGATTGGTTGTTTATCACTCTCCATTTTATCACTTTTTGAATCTTAGTGCATCTGGCCCTTTGTCTTATGTCTGCCAAGACTTCTGTATAGGCTTCTATTATCTGTGCATGTAATGATAGGACTCTGGAGATACATAGTTTAGCCGGGTACAGACTAGACAATACTTTAAACAAATTTGCGACATGTTGTTATGCCAAATTCTTCATATCGTCCATTGGGTACCCGCTACATCGTTAGCGATATGCGCTCCTGCGGGTCGCTACAGATATCCCCAATCGTGACATGCAGCAGCATTGGCGCGAGCGTTGGCAATCTGTACTCTGCTCCCCCTGCCGTCACTCCTCAGTGCTGGCATCGGCAAGTATGTAAGCACTTGCCAATTCCGGCATCTCCTCTCCATAACAATCCTGTTGGGTACTCATGTCATGTAGGGTGTACCCAGGTTTTGTCTTCCTCAGATTGTGATTATTTGTTGCCCCTACTTTGCATTAAATGGGGAGTATTCAATCTGGGATTCCGACTGTCGGAACGCCCCGACAGTAGGAATCAAGGCCGTTTTCGCCGGCTTCCAACAGTAATTCGACGGTTGATAGTCAAAGTCCCGACAGTCGAGAGTCAGAAAGTCCTGATATCAACAAAAACGGCCGTGAATTGTCGGAAAACGGCCATGAATTCGACAATCCACTGCTGTTTCCAACAAAAAAGATCTGATTTAAAAAAAAGTCGGATCTGACAGCTTCAATGCTGTCGGTAACGTAGCACTGAACAGCGAGTGCCGGTATTTCCCGTCAGGAAATAACGACACAGAATGAATACCCACCAATATAGATGATATATTACCACATTGTGATTATTACCTCAAGTTGTATAGCAACTAATATGAAGTGTACATTAATGGTCCTTACACAGTGGTAAGTTTGGATGGATATTGATGATGGGGAAAATCACTGGGCTGAAAAACGTTCAGTGCATACACACTGAGCGTTTTTTCCCCTGCCCATCGCTGTCCCATACACACTGGGCGGCTTTCAAACTTGTAAACTGACCCATTGTGTATAGGCCTTAAGTGCCCTGTTATTAACAAATGTACACTTTGTTCTCTTTAGATACAAACAAACCCAGGGTTCCGAGTCGAATCAAGTCCCAGTTCGGAATCAGTTTGGGGTTTCATCTGGAACTGAGTCCCAGCTCAGATCTGTTGTAAGATCGGAACTCAGATTTGAATAACAAATTTGCACGTATACAAATGTCACGATTTTAGCTATCTTATCGATTTTTTTTAATGACATAGTGTTTGTTGGTTTTTATCAATTTAAAAGCAATCCAAAACAGAACCATAAACCGGAGCTTAGCCAAAACACTTGAAAGTGGTTGCCAAAAGCCAATGATGAATTTAAACAAAAACCAAAACACGGGATGCCGCACACATCTCTTCTTATTATAATGTATATTATCTTATATAAATTCTTACCGTCCTCGCAGAACTTCTGGCAGAATCTAATGAGGCCTCCACACGTAGCGATTTAGGAGCATTTTCTAAGCAATCTTACTAGATCCCCCCGTGTGTAGATGCCATAGTGATAGCGATGCATCGTTATCGCCCGGCAATTAATATCCAGCATGCTGGATATTAATCGCTTTGGGCCAGTGTTCTCACCAAAGAACACTGGCCCTGACAGATCGCTCAGCACACAGTGCTGACACTGTGCTGAGCACATTCTGAATGATCTATTGTCTCAGAACGCTCATCATATCTCCCCATTTGTAGGCTCCTTTAGTTCTGGTGAGCATATTTATGGGAAAACCATCTGTTATAGGTGAAATCACAGGTTCTTGCAATAAGAAATGCATCAGGTTCTGTAGATGAAGGACTGATAGCAGTACCTAGGATCTACTGTAATCCATCTGGACTTTTACCCATGGGGATCCGAATTTATGGAACTCCCTTCCCTGCACAGTTTGAGAGACCCCCCACTCTGGAATCCTTTAAAAACAGATTCAAGACTTTCCTATTTTCTCAAGAATTTCATTCATTCATTCATTCATTCATTCATTCAAGTATTGTTTATGAAAAGCTTTTCTGTACTTCATTGTTCCTGTACTGTATTACATTCATTCTATCTGTTAAGCGTCTTCAATCCTATTGCAGAAAGAGCGCTATATAAATAACATTATTATTATTATTAGCTGTCTAAGGATTCAGAGCACTGCCATGGAACCTCAGTACAGAAAGACAGATGTCCGCGCCATTCCCAAATGTCGCCTGCCATGGTGTCCATACTGCGTTTTAGAAACTCCAACATTAAACAAAGTAAATATAAAAAAAACATAAAAGCAGAAAAATTAGGCTGCAGATTGCATTTTGTTATGATTACCTGGGCATTTATTAAGTCTTTTAACAGTACAGTCAACAGTACATTTTTTTTTTTTTACAATTGTCCTTTAAATTTTATTTTTTTTCCGGAACGGCGATCAGCAGGATGTGATCGTAATTACCAAAGCTACGGATATTAGGCCTGAATAACTCCTAGATCCGGCCCCTTTAAATTAAGCATGAAGAGAGGACAGCACATTTATAATTTAGTGAGTCCTGGACGGTGCCCGTTGTGCTGGGGGAGGATCCTGTTTAATTACAGCTTCACAGTAATACGATGAGAAATGAGCAGGCAAGAGACTACTGTGGGAATGAGACATGATAAATCAGTTTGTCCAGGAAGCTCGCTTATGTCAAATCTATCACCCGCCTTCAGGAGAACGCTATCTTTCTTATTTCAATAAGGAAATCTCATGGAGAAATTTTAATTGCATGCGATTAGCTGAAAGTCAATGTGCCTTAATGAGGAAAGTGAAACCTGCATTTTTTCCACCCTTAATCTTTATGATTTGAGTTGTGAAGGATTAACACAAAATGATCCGTCCTTAAATTGCACTCTTTTTTTGCTCGTTTGTTTGAAAGATGTAGATTTTTAGGTCATTTAAAAGGCTTCATCTCATTCTCTATTTTTCATGTCTGGAAGTGCCGAGTCCACGGGAACAAAAAAAAAAAAAACATTACAATTTTCGAGTCATCTACTGTCAAGGGTGACTGAATGGCAGCCTGTAATTATATAATTTCAATGTACTCCTTTCGACAAGGAAGGGGCGGGCTCACCGTGGCCCGGTTTAGAAGATTGGCGTTGCCAGCTGATTCATTTACAAACTTTTACAGCCATTTCCAATGATATACAAAGGAAACGTGCGACATTGCCAAGATCTGAATTTGTGGTATACTGTTGTGCAATTGAAGTTTGGGGCTTCCAGACTGGCTCATGGATAGAGCCTGATAAAATGTTCAAGGCAGTCATCTACTTTATTACTGAGCTAAAGTGGTCTTTAAGAATTGTATATGGCTGTTTGCACACGGGAGAGTTCATCGTGGCAACGAAAATATCACTACTGTGCAAAGGAACATTTAGGCGATGTGTCGATTGATAAAGTGGAGAAGTTTCCAAACCAATCAGCTTCTGTCACTTCATAAACGGTCGCTCACAACTGAATGATTCTTCAAACCTTCGGCCTGAAAAATATGTCTATGCTTACTATTCAGATTGCTGCTTTCCGACGAATTGTGAGTGGGCGTTAACTTCATGTGATCCACCCCCGAGGATGCATGGGCACACCTTCGTTCGCAGGGGTATGCCAAGCGTTTTTATGGGTGCGCCCACCATTTTCGTGGACACGACCCATAAAACTCTGGTTGGTACCCTGCGTCCACTCCCTGCCTGCCTGTCATGTTGCGCCCGCCCAGGCGAGTGTATATTTGTACATACGCAGACCCCCAGCCGGGCTGGGGAAGCGTATTTGAACCTCAGTGAGCTGGTCTGAATGGCCCTCATTGTGTGTATTTGTCCATAGGCCAATGAGGCGACTAGTCAAAATTGGCTTGCTTGCACTGCCTATATCGCAAGGCAATAGCGACACTGCGAGACCGCGCATCGCTGTCGCCTGCAGTATACACATGGTGCGATTTTGACTATATAGTAAAAATTGCCTGGCCAAATCGCACCGTGTGTACAAGGCTTTAGAGTCATGGGCAATTAAAATAAAATTAATAATATTTGCATTTTGTTAGGAATTTGACGAGGAAAAAAAAAGAGCAATTTGAACCTGGGCAAACCTTTTTATTACTGCGTATGGGGCACATTTAAAATGTGCAGAGAGCTTTAAGAGGGTCGTATTCTACATCCTAATTCTACATTTCAGTTTAAAAACAAAGCTGCCCGGTATTGACACACTACACACAAAAGCATACAGTATTTTCCTTGCATGTGAAAAAAATAAATAAATAAATGCATTTGCACCTCTTGCATTGTAACATGGGCCCTTATTCTGATCTCGGCGGTACGGCCCGCGTGCGGCCGTACCGCCGATGTTTTCACTCTGCACATGCGCAGAGGTCACTCTGCGCATGTGCAGGCGAAATCGCCGCACAAAAATTTTATACGCCGCAAAGGGGGCGTATAGGGGCGTGAGGGGCTTAATACCCTCATTTCCCTATGCATACGCCCCGCGTTTCATGGGCGTTCCCATGCAAACGCGGGGCGTATGCATGGTAATGAGGCTATGACGCCAGTGATGGGGGCGGAAAGCTGACATCGCCGGATGTCAGCTCTCCACCCCCATACAAGCTTTCACACGGACGATTGTCCGTGTGGTCTAAGCTTGCGTGAGCGGGTGGAGCGTGCGGCCCTGCCTTCGATGGTCGTCCATCATCGAATGCAGGGGGCAGCTCCCACCATGGTGGAGGCGTACGCCCCACCATTTTCATGCGGATCGCCAGCCGTCCGCGTACGGACGGCCGTGGCGATCCGTCTTGTAGGCGGGGATTGGTTTGTGCGGCCGGAGCAACGTATGCGGCTCCGGCCGCATAGATCAGAATAAGGGCCATGGTTTGTTCTAGATACAAATTGCTAATTTGTTGCCACTTTAAAAAAATAAATAAAAAATGACTCCCAAGGTAGCGAACGTTAAGTACACAATGCTACTAGAATGCACGGGCATGGGTCATAGCGTCGACCAATATTAGGTCGACATGCATTGGGTCAACCACAGAAGGCCCACATGGTTTAGGTCGATACATGGAATATGTCAACTTGGCTACGGTCGACAGGGTTGGAAGGTCGACGCAAGTATTAGGTTGACAATGGCTAGGTCGGCAGTCCAAAAGTCAACATGAGTTTTTCACATAGCCGGTCCTGGTTGTAAAAAATCTTAGAAGTTTTTGAATGAGGTTCCCCTGATTTTTTAAAACCAGCTCCAGGCACAAGGGCCGGTCCTGGTTCCCAAAATACACTGGGACAAAATGACTAGGGGTCATTTTAAGAACCAGCACAAGGTCCAACCAGCCAGCAGGGTAATGTCACAGCCGGGGCAGGCTTTTTATAAAAGTCCCCCAGCCAAAGCATTTACCCCTTGACCGGTCCAGAATTTACCTACCCAGGCTGATGCCTGGGGCTGTCCCCGATGCCCCTGGGCTGTGGGCATCAGGTTGATAAAAGTGTAACAAATAGATGAAAACGATTGTATATTGCTGGTGAACTATGAGTCCCAGCAAGCCTCCCCCACATGCAGGGACTTGGAGAATCATAAGTCCCAGCGTGCGGGGCATTAAAGGGCCCGCTGGAACTTGTAGTTCCACAGCAATACAAATAGTTAAATAAACACACTGACACACAAGAAAAATAAAACTAGGTCCATCGGTGCGTCCTCAGAAGCCTGAGGATGGGCTGTTGAGCCTGAAAGCGCGCTTAAGCTGATCACTGTTGCCGACCGGACCCTTTGGGACCTTGGCTGTGGATCAACCCGCTGCCTTGTACTTGTCCTGTGGCGGATCCTTCATTTGTGGGTTACATGCGAATTTTACCTTTTATCATGTGAGTTCGTCCAATAAATGTATCTTTTATTTTTACAAACAATGTTGCACTAGATATTGTTTCTTAAAGTTTCCCCAGGATCTCTGTGGATTCGAGCGAAGGACCTCTTACATGCTATTTGAAACCATTGCACATGTGAGTGCATCTATATACCATTAAATTGGCTAATTGTGAATACAATATTTGCACTATAGTCTGCTTTTTCTTTTATACTTAGGGTCATCCAAAGTGAGCCACACATTTAATTGTGTAAGTGTATGAATTTTACATGTGTATTTTCGCCAGGGTTTTGACAAAAATTGTCTTTTTGTATATGTCTTTATGAACCCACTTGGTGAAGGTACATTCTTTGTGTGAAACCTAGGCTGAGAATCACAAGGGTGCGCTATAGATTAAACCTTGCAGAAAAGGTATTTGGCCTCTTAAAGAGCAAATATTATACGTATTGCAATGAACCTAATTATTTTCAATTTGGGACCATTTGGCACATTATATTTTGGGGTCTATGTACTAAAGCTTGGAGAGAGATAAATGAGACAGAGATAAAGTACCATTCAGCTCCAAATGGTCATTTTTTAAACCCAGCCTGTAACATGGGGCCTTATTCTAGTTCACTCTTTCTGACAAAATCCTTCTTAGATGGACAAAACCATGTGCACTGCAGGGGGGCAGATGTAAAATGTGCAGAGAGAATTCAATTTGGGTGAGTTATTTTGTTTCTGTGCAGGGTAAATACTGGCTGCTTTATTTTTACACTGCAATATAGATCTCACTTTGAAGTAAAACCCCACCCAAATCTAATTCTCTCTGCACAAGTAACATCTGCCCCACCTGCAGTGCACATGGTTTTGTCCATCTAAGAAGGATTTTGTCAGAAAGAGTGAACTAGAATAAGGCCCATGGTCACTAGGAAATCCAATCGCAGGCCATTATTTTAAATCCTGAGATTAAATCCCTCAAAGATTTCCTGGGATCCCAGTACTGGAGTATGGATTGCTGCAGGAAGCAGGATGAGTGTGGGGAGCAGTAAGGAAAGATGTAGGGAGAAGCACGTGAGGCTGAGTGTAGGGAGCAGGATGGGATTAGGGAGCAGTGAGGGATGGTGCAGAGAACAGTGAAGGAAGATTGGAGTAGGGGGCAGCGAAGGAGGGTGATTGTAGCAGTTAGGGAGGGAGGAGTTGGGAGCAGTGAGGAAGGGTACAAGGAAACAGTGAGGGAGGGTGGGAGTAGAGAGCAGTGAGAGTGGGTACAGGGAACAGTGAGGGAGGGTGGGAGTAGGGAGCACTGAGGGAGGGTGGGATCAGAGAGCAGTGAGAGTGGGTACAGGGAACAGTGAGGGAGGGTGGGAGTAGAGAGCAGTGAGAGTGGGTACAGGGAACAGTGAGGGAGGGTGGGAGTAGGGAGCACTGAGGGAGGGTGGGATCAGAGAGCAGTGAGAGTGGGTACAGGGAACAGTGAGGGAGGGTGGGAGTAGGGAGCACTGAGGGAGGGTGGGAGTAGGGAGCAGTGAGGAAGGGTACAGAGAACAGGGATGGAGGTTGGGAGTAGGGAGCAGTGAGAGTGGGTACAGGGAACAGTGAGGGAGGGTGGGAGTAGGGAGCACTGAGGGAGGGTGGGATCAGAGAGCAGTGAGAGTGGGTACAGGGAACATTGAGGGAGGGTGGGAGTAGGGAGCACTGAGGGAGGGTGGGAGTAGGGAGCAGTGAGGAAGGGTACAGAGAACAGGGATGGAGGTTGGGAGTAGGGAGCACCGAGGGAGGGTGGGAGTAGGGAGCCGTGAGGAAGGGTACAGAGAACAGTGAGGGAGGGTGGGAGTAGGGAGCACTGAGGGAGGGTGGGAGTAGGGAGCCGTGAGGAAGGGTACAGAGAACAGTGAGGGAGGGTGGGTGTAGGGAGCAGTGGGGAAGGGTACAGAGAACAGTGAGGGAGGGTGGGAGTAGGGAGCAGTGGGGAAGGGTACAGGAAACAGTGAGAGTGGGTGGGAGTAGGGAGCAGTGCAGGTGGGTATGTGGGGAAAAAAGACAGGATGGATGCAGAGAGTGTGTACATGGCACTTCATATTTGGTGGGTAGCCATAAACAGAGACCGGTAGCATTTCAAATCAGTCAGTCCAACAGCCAATCAGAAGCTGCTTCCCTGAGTGGCTGGTAGTCGTCGCTACATTTAAAATGCTGCCGGCCCTGTCTGAGTGCTGTGTTACGCTGCCCTCCTAAGCTTCATATACACTAGTGCCACCCAGCATTTTTGGGTCAAAATTCGATTGACCTCCCTTATGGCATTTAGGAGCAGATTGGTTAACCAAAATCTCCCTATTTTTCTGCTGCTTAGTCAATATTGTCTAGCATAAATGGCTTAGCATAATTTGACTGTGCAGGCAAGACAATTTTGACTAGATCATAGACTATCATTACTTAAGGTTCATATACATTGGGTGACTATGCCCAGCGTGTATGGACAGCGATAATCCCGTTCATCGCTGGGGGGAAAGCCGCTCAGTGCATACACACTGAGTGGCTTTCCCCCTGCCCGGCGCAAAGGACGGGGGCAGGGCGGCTTTGCGTAGCGCGGTGCTATGCAAAGCCGTCCTCAAAGCCGCTCATCTGCTGGTAATACCAGCGGATGAACGGCTTTAGTGGTGATGATGCGGGAGCACGCAGCAGCGCTCACCACTCATCCCCGGGCCATACACACTGGGCGGCTTTGAGCTTAAAGCCGCTCAAACCTGCTGTTTTGAGCGACTTTCAGCTCAAAGTCGCCCAGTGTGTACGGGCCTTTAGACAAAATCACTTAGTCAAAATCTCCGATGCATCTAGCCAAAATCTTTCTCAAAATTGCTTAGTCAAAATTGCTTAGTCAAAATTGGCCATTAGCCAATATCTCACCCTGTGTAAGAGCCCTTATGTTGCATTGAGTGTCTGCTGTTCAGTGCAACCCTGCATGGAGGGAGTTTTTTTCCCCCTCATACTAATCAGGCCAGGTTTTTAAGCCCTCATTTACAGATCACCCAGGCGAACAGAGAACCACGCTGTGAAAATGCAATTTCACAAACAACTCGGAATACCTGTGCAACATTTACACCGGACAGGAACTGTTTGTCAACGCAGTAATTAACTACCCACGTGGTAATATTATATTTTTCTCGAACTATTGTAAATATTTGCGCGCTGACACATCCTTATCATAGTTCTGACATCGCTAATCTAGCCCTATCACACATTATCATTTCAGCTGACAGCGCTGCTAGTGTAGTTGCAGCAGCCATTGATACACAGCATAAAAGACTGGGGGCTTGGTGATTTTTTTTTTTGTTTGGCTTCTATATTTTCACGGTCCCTTGCCGGTAGATGCAGGCTATTTAAATGCTCCATTGGAGAGGGATTAAAGTTTATGCAAGGTCACTGGGGATGTGATAATTATAATCACAGGTTTTTGGCTTCACAATGACGACCATTTGTTATTTTCGCTCGAGTAATTCCTACGGCATGGAGCTGTTGACAAGCGTGCACTGATTTACTGGTTCCCCCCCAAGTCCCAAGGCAGCGTCCGCTCTTTGGTCTGACACCCCTGTGTGGCTCCCGCTGATTCTTGTATCTATTCCGATATGAGATTCTAAGCCCTTGATGAAAGATGTTTCGTGTGATCTCATGATGGGATCACGGAGAGAGAATATGAGGCTACTAACTTTGTAGATCTTATCCAATTCTCCTAAATTCTAGGCATCATTCTCTGGAGTACTGTATGAAAGAAATGTTGGGTTGCTGTTAATCCCTGCACCTTTATACGATAAAATTGTGTTGCTCTTACCTTTTTTTTTTTATAAAGTTATTGAAACCACTAGTTTTATGTAACCTAAGCAACAAAGTAAATTGTGAATCTCAAAATCATCTGCTGAGTTTTGTTTTTTAACGATTATTTTTTGTTTCCATTCCAGAACAGCAAAACGTGCCCATCAACATCGCAAGCAGCTTGGATTTATCCAGTGACCTAGGAAAGTACAGTTTTTCTGAAGGTGTGCACACACGGTGCGATTTTGACTATCAATTTTGAATATATCGTCAAAATCGATAGCAAGTGCGTCAAAATCACACAGTGTTTAGCCACAGGGGATCGCCATTCGATCCCGATGCGTGCCCCCATGGCATCGGAATTGAAAGTAGAACTAGCGCATTCTGGGTTACATTTAATAGGATGAGAGATTCCGAAAGTGAGGGATTTGGTAAGAAATCTCCAGTTTTCTTAAAGCGGCAATCATTTACACAGCAAAATTAAACTGGTATTGCAGTGTAAATGATTGCCGCTTTAAAAAAAACTGGAGATTTCTTACCAAATCTCTCACTTTCTGAATCTCTCACCCTGATAAATTTCCCCCAATATTTCTACTATCTTGGAACAAAGACAATGCTGCTCAATGCCTTCGTTCCAAGTATGTACTCCCGGTTTCAAGACTTTCCAATTTTCCAATTCCAGCATTTCCTGTGTTAATCAATAAAAAAAGTGTCAAATATTTAGTTATCGCTGTGTTATAATGTCAGTTCTACAAAGTGTCAGAAATGATTCAGAATGAAATAACGGATAATCTTAAAAAAAAACTATTTTCCTAAAGACTAATAAATGATTCCGTGAAGTTTTATAGATTTTCCATCAAAGATTTTTACATGTGCCAATTTATAAGGACCATCTCCCCTTTGAACTTTAATGTGTGATGGCAAATGTCATACTATATTTCCTGGGTCAAGTTGAAAAATCAAATTCAGGGTTCAGTAAAAAAAAAAACACCATTTAAAATTCAATTATATAATATGAGAATAAAAGTAAAATCCGGATCTGATGATGTGGGTTTAAATAAATTGGGTGAAATTTAATAGGATGAGGGATTCAGAAAGTGAGAGATTTGGTAAGAAATCTCCAGGTTTTTAAAGCGGCAATCACGTACAGTTCAAAACCAGTTTGATTTTGAAGTGTAAATCATTGCCACTTTAAAAAACTGGAGATTTCTTACCAGATCTCTCCTTTTCTGAATCACTCATCCTATTAAATTTCACCCACTATATTTAATATAAGGAATACATAATATTCCAGTATGCATTTAAAGATATTAAAGTCTGCGGCGGGTTATTTACAGAGCTGTATCATTTACTGATGCCAGGCAGTGCCAGATTAAGCCTTCGGGGGGCCTGGGGCACTTTAGACAGGGGACCCCCTTGCACTTGTCATTACTGACTGCAAACTGCATGGGAGAATATTACACTGTCAAAACACAGAGTAAAGGCAGCATAAACTTGGTCAATGGGTAACTACAGGGGATATATAGATATATAGATATATATATACACACACATACACATAAATACATACCACATGAAAAGCCTGTGTTTGTCCCTCTGCACCTTACTCTGTAGGACTGTAGGAGACCTCACAGTCCCAGTGCTGCCTCTGATTATAAACCCTCCCATGACTATGCTGCTGCTGTCCTCCATGGACCTGAGAAGCATGCAATGAGCTCCACCAATCAGAGCTCAGCACAAACCTCTCAGCCTCGGCCCTCTTGTGCAAAGTGTCATGGGAATTAGTCAACTCCCAGTAATGCACTGCACACTTGTGCGGTCAGTGTGACTTGACTCCTGATGCTCAGCACCATTAATCATTGTCACATTGGCAGATAGGTGAAGCTGCAGCACTACCCCACTGCCATGCACAAAACCTTTAGCTAAAAAAAAAATATATTTTTTGTTTATAAATACATGCCAACCACAGGGAGACCCTAGCTAGAGGGGGGCGTAGGGGTACTGACCCCTTTTGCCCCTGCTTTAATCTGGCCCTGATGCCAGGACAATAATAAATACTGGCAGGAATAGGGGTTGTTTTAATACTAAAGTGATATTGTGATCCAACCAGTTATTTGCAGATTGTGATCATGACAGGTGATTTGATGTAAACAAACCAATATGATTATGATAGTACACTAGTGTAATTATACATAAATTAACATTTTTATGTTAGTTGGTTTTATAAAATAGATTTGATGGAAGGATAACCCTACTTAATGGGCCCAATTCAGACCTGCTCAAGTCGCTAGGCTGCGAGTGTTCGGAGTCCAGGGAGCAGGTAAACACCGCCATGCCAAGCACACTCCCCCCACCCCTGTGCACTGCTGCGAACGTGTACATGCAACACAATGTCAACAGATGTTGACATTGAAACAAAAATCGTTAACACCACATGTCAACCTTTTATATGTTTAGACTTTTTTACGCTCTTTTGCTTGTGGCGACCATTTTATCAATGGTAACCGTATGCATGTGAACTTAGACTTCTCCATTTGCATTGTATTCAGGGCCTGATTCAGTTCCGCTCGCTAAGCAGAGTACATTCGCTCGTAGTGAGACGTAAACGCCGTCTGTCGCCGCGCGAATGTCCGCGCCAGCATGCGAATGGATGTGTACTCTTGCACATCCATCGAATGATATTTTTCCTTGTTATCAAATAAAAGTCAGCCTATACTGACTTTTATTTGCCTCGGAAATGGTCGAGAATCATGTGACATCAGCCACCCGCCCCGTGCCGGCTTTGCCACATCTGCGTTCGCATGGGGACACCCAGTGTTTTTCTGGGCGCACCCACCATTTTTGTGGGCATGCCTAGGAAACGCTGGGCGTCCCCATGTGACACCCCCCTGCCCGCCCACTACCCACCCCGCTGTGTGCGAACTCCTCCCACATCGGGTCTGCACATTCGTATATTTGCCGAGACGCACGCACAGACCCGAAACATCAGTCCCCGCAGCGAAATTTGCAGGGGACCGAGTAAACCTGAATCAGGCCCTCAATTTTAGATGCCTTTAATACTATTGGTCCTTCCTTCTCTGGTACCGATACGATACATTATTAGCGTTCCACTTTTTTGTTTGCCGTTATGCGGAATACGGTTCCAAACAGCCGTTTCGAACCGTAGTAGGGTGGCTACGTAGTAGGGTGAATCCTGGGATTGGACCTTCCAATCCCAGGATTAAATGCGCATGCGCAGGTACTTGTGTATTTTGGCGGCGCCCATCGCATCGCATACCATAACGCATACGATGGTATGCGATGCGACGCGATATCGTTCGATAGTGTACGATGGCATACAATTTTCAAATTGTATGCCATTGTACATGGCATACAATGCCATACGATGCGATGCAATTTAACATTGTATAAGCACCCTAATGGGTGCTTATACAATGTTAAGCACCCTAATGGGTGCTTACAATGTTAAATGCACCCCCACGCCACCCCCCCACTATGAACGTGAACCCGAAACGTGGCGAGCGCAGCGAGCCTGCGAGGGGCGGCGGTACGCGTCCTACGACCTTTTCATACCCCCACTATCCACGTCGGCGTGGAGTTGAGAATAGAATAGTGTGGCGAGAGCAGCGAGCCACCGAGCCCGAAGCGTGGCGAGCGCAGCGAGCCCCGCGAGGGGACGCGGATACCTGTGAAGCCCGCGAAGGGACGCGTTTACCTGTGAAGGTATCCGCGTCCCCTCGCGGGGCACGCTGCGCTCGCCACGCTGCGGGGTCGGTGGCTCGCTGCTCTCGCCACACTATTCTATTGTTAACTCCACGCCGACGTGGATAGTGGGGGTATGAAAAGGTCATAGGACGCGTACCGCCGACCCTCGCGGGCTCGCTGCGCTCGCCACGCTTCGGGTTCACGTTTATAGTGGAGGGGTGGCGTGGGGGTGCATTTAGCATTGTAAGCACCCATTAGGGTGCTTATACGATTTTTTATCGTATAGGGGGTCAAAATCACGTCGCATCGCATGCCATCGGGTACATACGTTTATCGTACGATGGACATCGGGGGCGCCGCCAAAATACACAAGTACCCATGCGCATATCTAATTCAGATACTGCCCAGGACCTGGGTACAAATCCCGGGATGTTCATCCCGGGATATTCTTTCAAGACCCATTCACGCTGAGCTAAATCCCAGGTTGATGCGTGTTCATGTGCAAAAACCCGGGATATTTTTGCAAGTGTGAAAGGGGTATTACAATCCCGATTCCCGGCATCCCTAGTGTCAAGGTCTCTCGCGAGCCTCAGGCTTTATCAAATCCCTTGTAATTGTGATGTAATGGCCAGAATGAAAATGACCTATTTCAAAGTACTACTTACAAAGTCAAAAAGTGATTTATAGCATTCAGATAAAATAGCAGATTTAGGACATTTGCACACAAAGTGGTCGGCTTTAATTTGAAACAAACCATTACCTTTTAAACGAGTTTAAATTGGAGGAAATACTATATGATAATTACATCATTTAACACATTGATTAGAGGAAAGTCAATGGTAAGGATTTTAGTAAGCATTGTGCTCATTTCATAGTTAAGAAGAGGTTTTGTTCGCTCCCTGAGTGGTAAATGCTAGAAAATACCAAAGACATTACCAAAGGGTGCGAGGAAACAAAAGTTTCATTACTGCAACAAAAGCGTATTTTGCAAAGGCAAAAAAAAAAAAATCAATGAAATGCAATTAAGCGGGGCGCATCTACCTAACCCAGACGACAAAGCGGAATAGAATTAAATTAACCTGCGTATTTAGAATACATAATTAAAATTGCGATTTATATTGTTATCTTGTAAAAAATACTCATTTAATCTTCTATCACTTTTGTTACTCTGTGTGCCATGTATTTATACAATTAGTCCTAATGGTGCTGTACCATCGGCATTCTTTACACATAGCCTTAGCATTGTGGGTATTGTCGAGCCGTAGTTAACACGTGCGATAGATTTGCGAGGCTTCTTTGAACAAGTTAAGAATAAATGGCTTGTTTATAAGCAAACTGAAATGTGGTGCGTCCAACATATCTTACTAGTGGAGGAAAGAGCGGTTAGTAGATAAAAGCAGCCTGGGCGGTGGAGGCAAGGACGGAGATAAGATTTTTGTCACCCTCGGCAAAGACTCCCCCAGTATATGGTAGTGACCAATGGCTTTCTAGAATACAGACACTGAATACATTGTATATACTGAAATGTTTCTTGGGAAATGGCAAACAGGAGGGTAAGGTGTCAGTGCTGGCTGTGTTACTTCTGTGGTTCTAAGGGGTCTTATTGCCATATAATACAAAGAACATCACAGTGACCACCATGTAATACAGAGCGCATACCTCCCAACAGTCCCGATTTCAGCGGGACAGTCCCGATTATCAGGGCCTGTCCCGCTGTCCCTCCTGCGGCTGGCAGTGTCCCGCAGTGAGGGGCGGCTGTTGGGAGTCCCCTCTGTCGGCTGCTAAGCAGCGGGGAATAAACGGCATCTTTTCCCGCAGCCAGGGGGCTGGGGGCATGGCTAGAGGCTCACAGAGCCTCTGGGTCATGCCCACATAGCGTCAAAATGGGGGGTGGCCTCGCGGGAGAGCGGCAAGTATAGGCCACGCCCCTGAATTAGGCCTCACCCCCGAAATTTTTGGCGCACCTGCGGCGCGCAGCAGCTACGTCCCGCCTCCGGCACATCAAAAGTTGGGAGGTATGAGAGCGCATCCCATTGTCCATCATATATTGCAGAGATCATACTTAGTTACCCTCAAGGAATGGACGTGAGTCTCCAGAAAATCAGCCCCCCCCCTCCTGGCCCCCCTGGAAGGGTGGGCAAGCCTCCCGCATGCCCCCACATGTCCCTGGCCTCCCTTGTATCATCCAACTCTGCCAGTAAAATCCTGTGATTCACAGGTGAGAGTGGAGGGGGGGGGGCTAAAATTACGCAATTTGTATCATCCAACTCCGCCAGTGAAATCCTGCGATTCACGGGTGTAAGTGGAGGGGGCGGGGCAAAAACGATGCATATTGCTGATGTAGGGCTCTTTCCCACCCCTCTAATGGCAGCTGAAAGTCTCCTCCCGGGCTTCTCAGTAAGTATGACAGTGATGACCCATATACATAACAGGTGGTTACACTAATGGAGTATCACACATGGGGGTGGGATGTAATTTGAATTCAGCAGACATGCGGGATGCCAGCTGAACTCAACATTTGGTACTTGTGGAGTATCACGGCTCCCACGACCTGCATCCATAGGCGAATCTAGAATTATGGTAATGGGTGGTCCCAGAACTAGACTTAACACCAGGGGGACCTTTGCGCGGCCTAGCCTCGCGGCAAAAAGGGGGCGTGGCCCCATGGAAAGGAGGCGTGGCATCACAAAAAGGGGTGTTGTATTACACTTTAGACCATACACGGTAATGCCCATTACACATTTTAGCAAACCCCGTAATACCCATTACACATAATGCCACACGCCGTAATGCCAATTACACATTAGGCCACACACCATAATGCCCATTACACATTATGCCACACATCATGATGCCCATTACATACTATATAACAAACTGTAATGTCCATTACATATTTGCCACATAAGTGCTGCTTACCTACGTGCTCATTGCTAGGGGGTTCTTGCTTGATGGCACCATAGTACCCATTACACAGATGCCGCACACCATAGTACCCATTACACATGATGCCGCGCACCATAGTACCCATTACACATGATGCCACACACCATAGAACCCATTACACATGATGCCGCGCACCATAGTACCCATTACACATGATGCTGTACACATAATGTCCATTACACATGATGCTGCACACATAATGCCGCTTACACATGATGCTGTACACCGTAATGACCCTTACACATTAAGCCACACATTATGCGTAATGCCCCCACATACTGCCACTTGTAGCGTCCCTTAAGCAATGCCCCCAAAAGTGCCACTTACTGTAAATTTTTATATGAGCCTTCGCTGCTGCTGCAGGGAGAGATGGAGAGCGGTGCAGCTGCTTTTATGGGAAGAGGAGCAGAGCGCAGCGCAGAGCACGCTCCCACTCCCCTCCTGGTGTCCCCTCTAGCCGAGTGGACATTTGAAATATTATGCGCGCTGTTGTGCGTGACGTCGGAGGAGCACACCGGGCGCCGGCACCACATGATTAAAGGGGGGCGGGCTAAGGTGAAAGCGGGGAGAAGAATTGGAGCAGAAGCTGCAGGGGTGACAGTCATTGACAGCTGGGCAGAGAGCAGGGGGCTGCCCGGCTGTATTCAGAGCACTGCAGGTCACGGCTGTTTGAAATAATACCCCTTTCACAACAGAAAATGCAGGGATTTACCCGGGAATGTGGTACCAGGATCATGCAGGGACATTCCCAGGCTGACCCCTTATACACCAGCCTAGTCCCTGCATTTTCTGGTGTGAGGGGGAGAGACAAACACTCCCCTCTCCCTACCCCCCTTTAACCAACCAGCTGTATCTTCGGAACCAACTGACCCATTTACATGAGACCAGTATCATATTGAAGAACTTTTGAGTTGGCTTCGAATGATTTTGGTCTCGTGAAACTGGGCTGTTTGGTTCCAGAGAAATCTGCCCTCAAAAAAACATAAACAGTCATGAAATGACAATTAAGAAATGAAAAAAAAAAAAAAAGGTTTAACCTCAATATCCCTGGAACCAATTAACCCATATGGATCCAGCCTGGTATCAGATTGAAGGCCCAGCGATTTGGGTTTGACTGAGATCAACCTCGAGCTTCAGTGATGCCGAAGGGGGAACTGGCAGCTGTTGAACTGGGTGCGGGTCGGAATTAGCGGGTCCCATGTTATCCTATAGGGAAAACGTTCCAGCTTTGCCTGGCAGTATCTCCGGTTCCCAGTGGACTAGAGACACGGGGCTGGGCTCGTTGGAAAGCCCCATCCCTCAGCTACAAAATGGGCTAATGGGTGGTCCTGTGCACCCCCGGACCACCCCCTAGTTTCGCCTAAGCCTGCATCGTATGCAGATCGTATGCTAAAAATCGCATCGCATCGCATGCGATGCGATGCGATGCGATCGCACCCGATTTTGCACTGAAATGCATCAGAATGCATTGAAATGTGTATTAAACTTGTGAAATGCCCCCAAATGCCATTTTCATAGTGCACCACCCCCCACTATCAACGTCAACCCGAAGCGTGGCGAGCGCAGCGAGCCCGCGAGGGGCGGCGGTACGCGTCCTACGACCTTTTCATACCCCCACAATCCACGTCGGCGTGGAGTTGAGAATAGAAAGTGTGGCGAGCGCAGCGAGCCACCGAGCCCGCAGCGTGGCGAGCGGACGCGGATACCATTACAGCTATACGCGTCCCCTCGCGGGCTTCACAGGTATCCGCGTCCCCTCGCGGGGCTCGCTGCGCTCGCCACGCTTCGGGCTCGGTGGCTCGCTGCGCTCGCCACACTATTCTGTTCTCAACTCCACGCCGACGTGGATAGTGGGTGTATGAAAAGGTCGTAGGACGCGTACCGCCGCCCCTCGCGGGCTCGCTGCGCTCGCCACGCTTCGGGTTGACGTTGATAGTGGGGGTGGTGCACTATGAAAAGTGGCATTTGGGGGCATTTCACGGTACTTGTTTCCTATCTGGGCGCCCATGATCAATATCGCGGTCATCGGGGGTAAAAATTGCGGTCATCGCGGGCATCGCGGGTAAATTGGGATGGCCGCGATGCCCGCGATGCTCGCGATGACCGCGATTTTCCCATAGGGAACAATGTTAAAAATCCTGATTGACCGCGATTTTACTGTTAAATGCCTCAATGGACCCGATTTGGGTCCAAATAGGGCAAATTAACCCTTAAATGTCCCCCCCCAATTTTTGACGCCACCCCACGATCGACGCCAACCCGAAGCGTGGCGAGCGCAGCGAGCCCGCGAGGGGCGGCGGTACGCGTCCTCCGACCTTTTTATGCCCTACTATCCACTAGGGCGTGGTGTGAGAATATAATAGTGTGGCGAGCGCAGCGAGCCACCGAGCCCGAAGCGTGGCGAGCGCAGCGAGCCCCGCGAGGGGACGCGGATACCTTCACTGTGAAGCCCGCGAGGGGACGCGCATAACTGTGAAGGTATCCGCGTCCCCTCGCGGGGCTCGCTGCGCTCGCCACGCTTCGGGTTGGCTATTATATTCACTATTATATTCTCACACCACGCCCTAGTGGATAGTAGGGCATGAAAAGGTCGGAGGACGCGTACCGCCGCCCCTCGCGGGCGCGCTGCGCTCGCCACGCTTCGGGTTGGCGTCGATCGTGGGGTGGCGTCAAAAATTGGGGGGGACATTTAAGGGTTAATGGGCTCTGTGGCCCATTTAACATTGATTCCTATGGCCAAATCGGGTGGATTGAGGCATTTAACAGTAAAATCGGGTCCATCGCGGGTTTTAACATTGATTCCTATGGGAAATCGGGAGCATCGCGTCGCGGGCATCGCGGGTACATTTATGGCCGGCCGCGACGCGACCGACACGATTTCCAAGTTTAACATTGGTTTCAATGGGAAATCGCGGGCATCGCGTCGGTCGCGTCGCGGCCATACATAAATGTACCCGCGATGCCCGCGACGGGCGCCCAGATAGGAAACAAGTACCCATTTCACTACTTTAATACACATTTCAATGCATTCTGATGCATTTCTGTGCAAAATCGGGTGCCATCGCATCGCATCGGATGCCATTGCATACGATTTTTGAGCTAAAACGCTCAAAAATCGGTAAAACATCGTATCGCATCGTATGCCATCGTATGCCACTACATATGGCATACGATGCCATGCGATGGCATACGATTTTTGAGCAAAAATGCTCATAAATCGGTAAAACATCGCATCGCATCGTATGCCATCGTATGCCACTACATATGGCATACGATGGGAGCCGTGACACTCCACAAGTACCCAACATTTTTTTAAGGGGAAATCATTTACACCGTATGGTTATTCTTTGTAAATGATTGCCCCTTTAAAAAAAGTCAGCGGGCGGGCTGTACCAACCAGCGGTGTTACATCCCACCGCCCATTGCGACGATGCTCATCACATCCCAATAAGATCTGCCCTTTGCGATGCCCGCGGCGGCTGCCAGGACTCTCTTGTTTGTTACGGGGAAGTCCCTCTGCGCAGAGATGCTGGAGACTGATGGGGCATGCTGGGAGGGATCCGTGTAGTATCCCTCACACAGTAGCGCTGCGAAGAGAATGCTGCCTAGCAATGTGAAGAGTATGCTGCCTAGCGAGCGGGTCTGAATTAGGCCCCTAGTGACTGACAGTCCCCCACGCAAAGTTGCAAGCAGCTTCTCCTCTCTCTGACGTTATTGCGCATTCGCAGACCGCCAGCTATGTTACCTGATGATTCCCAGCAGTGCTGCTGCCTTCATCGCGGGACTCCGGAGGTTAATATAAAAAAAAGGTGCAGTGTGTGTGTGTGTGGTGTGGGCCCCCTAAGACTCAGAGGCCAGTGTGCACACATTGCACCCATTCTAAATATATATATATTTTTTTATGTATAGCAATAATGTCAGTGATAGTGGGGAAATTTTATCAAGCCAATGAGAGACGAGAGAGAGAGAGAGAGAGAGAGAGAGAGAGAGAGAGAGAGAGAACAGTACCAACCAATCAGCTCCTGGCATCTTTCAAACACAGCCTGTAAAATGACATAGGCTGATTTGTTGGTACTTTATCTCTCTCCATTTTCTCTATCTCTAAGGTTTGATACATCTCCCCCATAGTCACTGATGTGTTCTCCTGCCCTGTGACAACACTTACCCAGGAATGTCACTTAATATGATCATCTAGAGATAAATTCTCTGTGATTAGCCTTTCCCTATTCTGCTCCAATATTATGTGAAATCAATGAATTGGTTTCCAGTTGTCCGGATATTAAAGTTTTATGCCATCGTTTTATGACAACATGCACATGACGTTCTCCTCGGCGGGGCTGGAAGTTATTCCTATGGATTGCAGTTACTCATTATGTACACATAATTAGTCCTAATTATACCTTCCTGATTCTCGGATATAAATATCAAGGACGCAGTCTACAAGTGCTACATAATTAGAGGCATTTAACCTGCAATGTGGAATGAACTCCATTTTACCAGTGACTGTTCTAGGACGGCGTGTCATTGTCAGCAACTCTGCGATACAGTATCTGACGTTCTAGGCACAGTCAGGCAACAATGAGAGCATATAACGGACGACATACATTACGTCGACTACTAATGGTCAACGGGGCTTAGTTCAACACAGAGTCGGAAGGTCGATACAAGCATTAGGTCGACAACGGGAATGTCGATGGTCAAAAGGTCAACCTTCCCATTGTCTAATGCTTGTGTCAACCTTACGACCCTGTTGATCTCAGCCGCGTCGACCATAGCCATTTTTATGATGCAATGGCACAGGGATTATCGCCTCCAGTTTTTAATTGAAACTCTTGTGGGCAGTACGATTGCAGATTACCCAGATCTACCCTCCTGAAACCAGGGTGACCTGATTGTGCTTTACATTGCTGTATAATTCTGGATTCTGATCGGTTGCTATAGGCAACTTCCTCATTGGTTGCATGACATACCCTCCAACATGGCCCATTCCATTAGGTACACAATGCTCTGTTTCTGGACTTCCCTGCCAGTGGCAGTTGCAGAGGTGGGGCTGCAGCACAGTCCAATATTCAAAAAGGGAAGTCCAGGAACAGAGCATTGTGTAGCTAATGGAATGGGTAATGTTGGAGGGTATGTGCGTGTAGCTTGATACAACATTCTCATAGTGTATTAACCCTTTAAAAATTGCTAAGCAAACACTGTTATATATCATAATGACCTGTAATATTACTTTATAAAGGAAATGTAATCTTTTTTGAAACAACATTTTTGATTTGAATATATATAACAAATGTGAGCATTTATAGCTGATATTTTGCACATCTCTCACAGAGGGCAGTATTCAATGAAAATATTCACGGCTGCACAGTCGCCGAATTCCGGAGCCTCGCTGTCCCCCTGCTATCCCCATATTCAACGAGGCAGGGGCTCGCTGCCCCTGACGGCGAGTGTGAACCCCTGCGGCTGACGCCGCAGGGAGCCTGAGGACGGCAGCAGGCAGGGAGATGGAAGTCTCCCTGCCTGCACCAGAACGTATGTGGGGGGGAGGTGGGCTCCCCGGGAGCCAGGCAGCACAGGCTGCCCCCCCGGGAGAGCCAACAGGGTACCGGGTATTCACTGCACCCGATCGTGCATATGTAATGATCGGGAGCAGTGAATATATGAATATCTAATGAGCGGCTCTCGGCTCCCGGCCCCCTGCTGGCTGCTATGTGTAAAATATATATATATATTTTTTAAATTAAATATATATTCATGTGCTGTAAGCACATGAATAAAAATAGCATGCCCCTTATCAGAATAAAATTCCTGATTTTTTTACACCAAATTTTTAAAAAACAACAACATTATTTTAAAAGTTCACTTTCCACTTCTCCATGAAAAGATGGCGAGTGATGCACGGAGAAATTAACCTAGAAATGTATTCTCTGTCTTCTTATTGATATACACTCATGTGCGAGTGACGGCAAAAGACGGCGAATCTCAATGCAAAATCCTATTGACAAGACACGGCGATTGGAGGCGAGTATCAGATGGAGAACCATCCATTAATCACTTTTCGCCGACGGCGAAAATATCACATTGAATAGGGTTGTTTGCTTTTTGAGACCAAAATTCTCCGACCAACGTGAAAAAAGCAGAAATTCGCCATAAAACACGACAAATTTTCCTCATTGAATACTGCCCAGAGACGTTGTCACTCAAAGGGTTAGGGCATTATGCTTGGACGGATTCAGTATGAAATCTCGGCAGTCGGGATCCCGGCGTTCAAAATCCCGACGCTGGAATCCCGACCGCCGAAACCCCGACAAGGGGGAGTGGATCTCCCCCCCCTTGCGGGCTCGCTGCGCTCGCCACGCTCGGCACGCTAATTTATTCTCCCTCCAGGGGTGTCGTGGACACCCACGGAGGGAGAAAGTGTCGGGATTTCAGCGGTCAGGATTCCGGCGTCAGGATTATATTGCTATATTTGGTACAACTTCTTAACAAAAGTTTATAAAAATGTTATTACAACTTCAACAAAACTAGATTAAAATGAAAAAAAAAATGTTTTAGTTTCTGTGATGAAAAGCATTATTCTTAATCTATTTTATAAGTCGATGTACCGATTACATAAATAAAGCATGTAACAAGAACCAATAATACCCCATTCACACTGCTATCCTGCCAATTCCACTGCATTTTTTCCAGTGCTGGGTCATTTTGCCGTGTGCAGTCTGACCCTGGTCAAGAGCAGGGTATTTAAGACATGGGTTGACCCTTTTACATCAAAGAAAAACCTGGGTTTTTCAGCAAATTCCTGGTTGTAAAAGCTGTAACCCGGTAATTTGCTTCTGGTGTGAATGGGATATGATATAGGGATGCAGTCACAATCCCGGCAGTCGGAATTGTGGCGGTCAAAATCCCGGCACATTTTCCCTCTGTGGGTGTCCACATATGACGTATAATATGACGTATAATGTTTACCTTCATATAGGAAATCAAATATTTTTTTTTACACCACATTTTTGAATTTATATAACAAATGTGGGCGACGCTGGAATTTTTACGGATCATTTGAACATCGCTCACAGATGTCGGCACTCAAAGGGTTAGGAAAGATTAGGCTTAGGTTTAATCGTATTGCATTGGCAACGTTAACATTTTAGATTTTTCTTCACTTTTAGGAACGACGCACAGCATCAAACACGTTTACTGTTATGGCAGCGGTAACAAATGTCGCCATACAGATAGGAACATATTTCTTTTTCCCGCTAAGCAAATACATAAAGATTGCCATTGGGAAACGGGGGAGAGAAATATATTTATTTAAAGAACTCGTTGGATAATATCAAAAGATCACTTGTCAACAGATTTTAAAAAGTGAGGCTTCGGAGATGAGCTCGGCCTGACAACAGCTAGCGTAAGAAAAAGCAAAAATGCATAAAATAAAATAAACTGCTTAATCACGGCGACAGCAAGCCACCGAAACAGATTACTCTAAACTAAACATATGATTGTGATTTGTAGATTCATACTTAGAATCAAATTCTCATTCCTTGCTGACAACGTTCCCAGAGCAAGGTGCTGTATTATCCACAATGGCCTTATCTACCACAGGTGGGAAAGTTTGCAGGCGACATTTTTTTTTATATCAGTATATAAAAGTGACTTTTAGTTCTTTCAAAACAGAGCCACATGTATCTTCAACATGTTGGCCCTCATTCTGATTGCCTTGGAACGGGGCGAATTTGGCTCCGTTACGATGTTTGTGGCTCATGGTGTATTATGCACATGTGCAGGTCTCCTTTGCGAATGGCTTTGGCAACTTGCATACTCGTTGAGCTGACGGTGGCAGGGTGGGGGTCGCCCAAGGGAACGGCCAGCATTTTATGGCTACGCGCGCGGGCCGATGCCTGCCGGGGGGGGGGGGGGGGGCGGGCAGCTGACATCCTGTGTGTCCCGTCTTCGTACAGGCGGGAGCAAATAAAAGTCAGTTTCCACTGTCGGCGACCATGGAATGATTTCTCCTGCTGTGGAAACATACGAGGGCAGAGCCGGCCTTAGGCATAGGCCAACTAGGCAATTGCCTAGGGCATTTGGAATGCCTAGGGGCATCAGCAGCTTCTGCTGATTAAAATGATATGCAGCATGCCTATATTCTGTGTGTGAGTGAGGCTGTATCTGCATATGAAATAGTGTATTCATGGGAATCACTGTAACATAGCATTCCGTATGCAGGTACAGCCACAGTCACACACAGAATATAGGCATGCTGCATATCATTTTAATCATCAGAAGCTCCTTGTGTGTGCTGGTCATAACAATGCAAATAAGATGAATTTTCAGCAAAAAAGGCACCGAATGGGTGCGCTGGTTCTATTTAAAATATTGCGGGTAGGGATACCAAAATGATGACTGCTATGATGAGGGTTGATGGTGCCGGGAAAGGGTCAGAGACGGAACTAGTGGCGGTGCTAGGGGGCAACAGTCAAAATCTTGCCTTAGACGTAATTTAGGCTAGGGCCGGCTCTGTACGAGGGGATGTGTTTTCGTTGTTAAAGAGGGGAATTGGTGGTGGTGGTGGGGGGGTCGTACGGGGGGGGGGGGGGGGGGGGGGGCAGGTGGGTTCTCTGGTGCTTGGTAAGCAAACCAGAATCACCGTCATTGTATTTATTTTTACCTTTATCATAATTAGTGATTACACATGGAACACATTTCTGTATGGCGTGATCATGCGTGGATCCCGGTGCTCGTTAAGTTGCGCCTTAACCCTACACCAAGTGTAACTGTCATGTTATTAGAGCTCACGCCATAATAAGCATGGATGCCGGTGCGTTAAATAAATACAATTTCCTGTATCACGGATAAGCAGAATTGGTTTCCACATCCGTGACTGTCCTATTACTTCAGGATCAGATGTGCACGAGCATTAAAGAGTACAAAACCGTTCAGCAATCCATGACATTATTGTGTGAGACAGTCATTTGTATAATGGGATAATCACAGCGTAGAATGGTGCGCACAGTGTGCAGTACCGTAGGCTTTCATTATAGTTACTGATATGTGCATTGCATTACACTACAATTGTCTCCATGCTGTGCTTTATACAATGATGTCAGTATACACATGCTAGCTTTATTCATATTTAGGGGGTAGTCAATAATCTTTGCATATAATAGATTGTATTCGCATTAGATCTATTCAATGTTTATCAATTTCTTCAGTTTCGGAAACAAAAAAGTCAGAAAAGAATTGGATCGGCAAATCCACGTGTTTTTAGGTGGAAACGGCTGCTAATGGGCAAATTTAGGGTCCAATTCCAAGAATGCAGGAATCGGGAATATCTGCCAAGACTGAATACCCCACCCCCCTCTCAGGTGTGGTCAAACCTGTCCTCAAGGTCTACCAATAGTTCAAGTACTATATATCAGGCCACATGTGGATCTATAGTAGGAATAAACTCACCATCGGGTATCTTTATGCTTACACTTTAATAAATGTAAACCTTAACTTAACACTAAAGTAAGACACAGACACAAGTGCTGGCAGCAGGTTTGAAAATGTGACAGTTAGTAATGTCTACAGCTGTGCACCAGCTAGGGAGCCTGGGAAATGTGACAGTTAGTAATGACTACAGCTCTGCACCAGCTAGGTGATTTGGGTCATGTGACAGTTAGTAATGACTACAGCTGTGCACCAGTTAGGGAGTCTTGGAAATGTGACAGTTAGTAATGACTGCAGGTGTGCACCAGCAAGGGAGCTTGGGAAATGTGACAGTTGGTAATGACTACAGCTGTGCACCAGCTAGGGAGTCTGGGAAATGTGACAGTTAGTAATGACTACATCTGTGCACCAGCTAGGAGTCTGGGAAATGTGACATTTAGTAATGACTACAGCTGTGCACCAGCTAGGTGGTCGGGGAAACATGGACCGTTGGTAGATCTCGTGGACCGGTTTGGCCAGCCCTATTCTAGGTATTCATTAAATTGTAACGTCGACACTCTTCATGTCGACACGGATAAACTGTTGACATGATATGAATTTTGACAAGACAGTCCCGTGGTGCAGCAATGATTTACCTGCAAACAGGTACAGTGGTGGCTCTGGTGGTGCATTCTGTGGCCAGCGACCAGGTGATAATGACTTCTAGCTGTCATCATGGAGGGAGAAGTCCGCGAGCGTAGCGTGCCCCGCGAGGGGACACGGATACCTTCACAGGTATCGGAGTCCCCTCGCGGGCTTCACAGGTATCAGCGTCCCCTCGCGGGGCTCGCTGCGCTCGCCACGCTTCGGGCTCGGTGACTCGCTGCGCTCGCCACACTAATCTATTCTCAACTCCACGCCGACGTGGATAGTAGGGGAATGAAAAGGTCGGAGGACGCGCACCGCCGCCCCTCGCGGGCTTGCTGCGCTCGCCACGCTTCGGGTTCGCGTCAATCGTGGGGGTGGGCGGCCACAATGGGGGGCCATTATTTTTTACACACATGCCGGGGCCATACCCAATGAGAAATGGCCCATATTGGCCCTTTTCCCATTTTTTCCTATGTTAAATGGACTCAGTTTCAATGTTAAAATAATTTAACATTGAACCCTATGGACACGATGGACCCGATTTCTCCATAGGCTTCAATGTTAAATTATTTTAACATTGAAGCCTATGGAGAAATCGGGTACATCGCGTCGGTCGCGTCGTGTGCGTTTTGGTATGCACCCGACGCGACCGACACGATTTTTTCCGACACGACCACCACGATAGAAATCGTTGTGGCCGTGCTAGGAAATAAGTACCCGTAAACCTTAACTTAACACTAAAATAAGACACAGACACAAGTGCTGGCAGCAGGTTTGAAAATGTAACAGTTAGTAATGTCTGTAGCTGTGCACCAGCTAGGGAGCCTGGGAAATGTGACAGTTAGTAATGACTACAGCTGTGCACCAGCTAGGTGATTTGGGTCATGTGACAGTTAGTAATGACTACATCTGTGCACCAGCTAGGGAGTCTGGGAAATGTGACAGTTAGTAATGACTACATCTGTGCACCAGCTAGGAGTCTGGGAAATGTGACATTTAGTAATGACTACAGCTGTGCACCAGCTAGGTGGTCGGGGAAACATGGACCAGTGGTAGATCTCGTGGACCGGTTTGGCCAGCCCTATTCTAGGTATTCATTAAATTGTAACGTCGACACTCTTCATGTCGACACGGATAAACTGTTGACATGATATGAATTTTGACAAGACAGTCCCGTGGTGCAGCAATGATTTACCTGCAAGGAGGTACAGTGGTGGCTCTGGTGGTGCATTCTGGGGCCAGCGACCAGGTGATAATGACTTCTAGCTGTCATCATGGAGGGAGAAGTCACCCTTGAACCACCCAGGAGCTTTCCGGATGACTGGATCGCATGCGGTCCTTTTGCATGTGATGCCATTCACCGACAGATCCTTCATGCAGCAGGTCCGATCTTCGACTCGGATCAGATGTCAAACACATGCATTTGGCCACTTTTTACCCATCGGAATTGGGTGAAAAATTGCCAAATTTCACTAGTGTATGGCCAGCTTAACACGCACACACAGAAACATACACACACTGGATATTAGTGACAGTGTTACAATGAAATACAGGTTGAGTATCCCTTATCCGAAATGCTCAGGATCACAAGCATTTTCGATAAGGGATTTTTTCTGATATTGGAATATATATATTTATTTTTTCCATGCTTACCTGGTCCACTGGTGGTGCCCTGATAGTCCCCTGATGGCCACGGTGTCCCCCGGCATCCGTGGCGACCTTCAGTATCCTCTTCAGCTGCATCTCTGGTCCCAGGGGTGCATTGCGCGAGTGCGCGGGCGCACCAGTGACATCACCAGCGCGCTTGTGCAATGCACCCCCGGGACCGGAGATGCCCCTGCAGAGGATCCCGGAGGCCGCCATGGACATCGGGGGATAAGGTAAGTATGAACAAAAAGGAGTGTGTGGGGGGTGGAAGCAAAACAAAAAAATTTGAAATATTCTGAAAAACCACTGTTTTCGGAATATTTCGGGTTTTTGGAGTACACAGGGAGACCCGACTTGTTTAACATTAACCCTTTGAGCGCCAAGTGAATTTATCAAAATAGGTGCAAAATATTTTTTATTTGAATTTATATAACAAATGTGAGAGGTGCTGGCATTTTTAATATCATAAATAATAATAATAATAATATAAATAATAATAAGTATATAAGGAAACACATTTATGCGATTAGGAAAACATTCCAGCATCTCTATTCACATTTTTTTCTGTGCGCCGTATTTTGATGTTGGTCTTACTTTAAGTATTAAATCAATGACTCATTTATTCCCAATCAAAATAATGATCTTATCAATTATCAACCAACCCAGTGGCCCATTCATTTCTGATAATAACTTCCACTGTAGTGACATTTGTTTCCACCGATAAGCCCGGACATTCACCATGGTATTAAATTGTCTCCAGCCAAGAAGTGGCTTCTGCCTGTGGCAGTGCGATACAATCTCTGACCAGAGACTCTATTATTCATTATAAAGGAGAGTTTTTCTCTAGTTTAAGTTTCTGCTGTAGTAATAGCATATTATTCTATTATTCCGCAGATATTATGGTCGGAATTCTTCCCAAACTTTTGACAAAAATGGTCGCTAATGAAAATAATCTCAAGCATGTGGTAATTTATGCTCTCATTTAGTATTTTTTTGTTATTTTTATTTTTTAATTTCAGAAAGGTTTCTGGTATGTACAATGATGGGTTTATTCCGAAGGACTGCTTAAACCAATCATGTCCAAAATATGGCCCTCCAGCTGTTGTGAAACTACACATCCCAGCATGCCTTGCATTACTTAGAAGCAAAACTGTGGCAAGGCATGATGGGGCTTGTAGTTTCACAACAGCTGGAGGGCCATAGTTTGGACATGCCTGGATTAAACAATGCAGTATTTTAAACAGTGTTAAAAAAGGCTCTAGGAATTGGAGTAATATCACAAATTAGGCAATCTGGGCTCCTGCCTACAGCACGGTGGGAACTGAGGGGCTCATATTAATCTAACGCATTTTAATGTGTTTTTTGACAAATGAGTCCAGATGATAATATTGCAGATGGCCTCATGAAATATTAATCCGGTGCTTCCGGGAGCGTAATGTTGATATCTATGTGGCAATTGTCGACACATGAAAAAGTCGACATGCATTTTTTGTTTTAGAATTACAGGTTGAGTATCCCTTTTTCAAAATGCTCAGAACCACAAGAATTTGGGATCATTCGGGATTTTGGATTTATTTTTTTTGTACAAACTCACCTGGTCCCCTGATGTTCACAGTGTCCCCTGGTCCCCACGCAACCATCCGATTCATCTTCAACGGTATGCATTGCATAGGATGCATTGTGTGCTGAAGACAAATCAGATGGCTGAAAAAGGTGCAGGGGGGGGGGGGGGGAATGAGGACAAAAAATAATTCCCAAAATATTTTCGGAATATTTAAGTTTTGGCATATCCGGATAAAGGATACCCTACCTTTATTATTTTTTTGGTACTCTTTACCTAGAAGGGCGCCAGCGATTGAAATCGCGGTCGTCGGGGGTAAAAATCGCGGTCATCGCGGGCATCGCGGGTAAATCGGGATGGCCGCGATGCCCGCGATGACCGCGATCACCGCGATTTTCCCATAGGGAACAATGTTAAAACGGCAGATTGACCGCGATTTTACTGTTAAATGCCTCAATGGACCCGATTTGGGGCCAAATAGGCCAAATTAACCCATAAATGTCCCCCCCAATTTTTAACGCCACCCCACGATCCACGCCAACCCGAAGCGTGGCGAGGGGCGGCGGTACGCGTCCTCCGACCTTTTCATGCCCTACTATCCACTAGGGCGTGGTGTGAGAATATAATAGTGTGGCCGAGCGCAGCGAGCCACCGAGCCCGAAGCGTGGCGAGCGCAGCGAGCCCCGCGAGGGGACGCGGATACCTTCACAGTTATGCGCGTCCCCTCGCGGGCTTCACAGGTGTCCGTGGCGAGGCGGACACCTGTGAAGCCCGCGAGGGGACGCGTCTACCTGTGAAGGTATCCGCGTCCCCTCGCGGGGCTCGCTGCGCTCGCCACGCTTCGGGCTCGGTGGCTCGCTGCGCTCGCCACACTATTATATTCTCACACCACGCCCTAGTGGATAGTAGGGCATGAAAAGGTCGGAGGACGCGTACCGCCGCCCCTCGCGGGCTCGCTGCGCTCGCCATGCTTCGGGTTGGCGTGGATCGTGGGGTGGCGTTAAAAATTGGGGGGGACATTTAAGGGTTAATGGGCTCTGTGGCCCATTTAACATTGATTCCTATGGCCAAATCGGGTGGATTGAGCCATTTAACAGTAAAATCGGGTCCATCGCGCCTTTTAACATTGATTCCTATGGGAAATCGGGAGCATCGCGTCGCGGGCATCGCGGGTACATTTATGGCCGGCCGCGACGCGACCGACGCGATTTCCATGTTTAACATTGGTTTCAATGGGAAATCGCGGGCATCGCGTCGGTCGCGTCGCAGCCATACATAAATGTACCCGCGATGCCCGCGACGGGCGCCCTTCTAGGTAAAGAGTACCATTTTTTTTGTACTTTTTACTATTACCAAGCAAAACTTTTTCCAGTACACTAATTTGGGTTGTATGTGCTGAAATCAATACCAAAACGACATAAAAAACCTTTTATGTGTTGACTATTGCATGTCAACCTTTTGACTGTCGACTGTTTATACAACAGTCATATTTATTATCTATAGCATTACTGTTTATTCTGCAGAATACATATTCCTTAGCACAATATTAAGCAGGGTTGCCTACCCTCCCGGTAGAGTCTCCCAAAAATCGGGTCCCCCTCCCGGCCCCCTGGAAAGGTGGGCAACCCTCCCAGATTCAGAAGGACCCCCACTGCGCCCCCCGATCGCGGCATTTAAATGCCACAATCACGCTCAAGCCCCCCCCCCCCCCCCCCCACGAACGGCTGCTGGAGAGGAGAATCTAAAAGTCGGCAACCCTGATATTAAGTAATTTAACATGCTTTCATATTTACAACAATAGTAGCTGACATTTATTCTGAAAATCAAAACCACCCCACCCCAGGCCCTGTGCGCGGATTCAAAATCCCGACATGAACAAAATCCCAACATTTAATCCCGACATTTAAAATCCCTACAGGGTCAAAATCCCGACATTTAAAATCCCGACAGGGTCAAAATCCCGACATATAGAATGTACAGTCTACATGACTTTCGGTCGACAGGTGCGAGGTCGACATGGGTTTTTTCACTGTTTTTTGACCCGAATGTTGACACAGTCGACATGGACACAGTTGCAAGTGAACCGCAGCCCCTCGCATCGCTCGCTTCGGGCACGGTGCCTCGCTGCGCTCGGCACACTATTTTATTCTCCCACCACCCTGTAGTGGATGGTAGGGCATGAAATACCGCCTGTCGGCACATGTTGGTTCAAAAAACAGTGAAAAAACCCATGTCAACCTTGCACCTGTCGACTGAAAGTCATGTAGACTGTACATTCTATATGTCAGGATTTTGACCCTGTCGGGATTTTAAATGTCGGGATTTTGACCGTCGGGATTTTAAATGTCGGGATTTTGTCCATGTCGGGATTTTGTCCTTGTCGGTATTTTGACCCATTCGGGATTTTTACCCTGTCGGGATTTTGACCGTCGGGATTTTGACTGCATCCCCTGTGCGCACCTTATGTATTATCAGGTTTAATAAACATTAGTCTATACACAGACACGGAACGTCCAGTATTATTGCATCTTTTAACAAACCGCCAATGGCTGTTTAAGTGTTTTTTTGTTTTGTTTTGGTTCTAGTACATTAAAGCAATTGTCTGGATTCTATTGTTAAATCTGATTTCTCTAATCTAGAGGTGACCTGTCCTATCCTCTGAGGTCTTGTTTTTACTGACACCCAGTTCAAACACAGGCCAGAAAGCATTTTACTTTAAACAGACCATTAATTGATAACACCTAATTAATCTACATTGGAAAAGATCATGTGGAGATTGTGTACCAAGCACTGCTACATGTATTGACTTTGTTATTCCAATTACGTCTACGGACAGAACAGCCTCTTGGTGTTAAGACTTTACCTTTGGATTATTTTGGTTCATAGTAAAATCGGTTACTGGTCATCTGACCTGAAAAAGACCTTGACCCAAACAGGACTATGAACTGTACCAGAAGTCTATACTGATTCAGTGTCTGGGTACTGTACAGTATATGTGACATACTGTAGGAGAGAAAGGAGGAAAAAAAAGATGGAGTAAGGGGAGATAGAACAGGAGAAAAACAGATAGATCTATCTATCCATCCACTATCTATCTATCTATCTATCTATCTATCTATCTATCTATCTATCTATCTATCTATCTATCATATCTTCATTTATGTGTGTATTTTTGTTATAATTTTATATATGCTCAAGGATGACCAGTATATAGGGTGGCCAATCCCGGGTTTGGGATCAGTGGGTTCCCGGGATTTGGCCCCTAAAATGCCGGGATGTCAATCTCGTGATTGGAGTTTCTAATCCAGGGATTTTGGGATTAGACTGTGGGAAACTGTCCCCGGTGGCAGTGCGGCTCTGCGCAGCGTGATGAGCTCAGAGATCATGCCGCACAGCCCACCTCGTCCTGGGTGCACTGCTATCCCTTCTCATCAACCCGCCATCCCACCGGTTGCATCACCCATCCACTTCCCGTCTTCACCGCCCGTTCGGCTCCCCCGCATTTACCGCCCACTCACCAACCCATCTGGCCCCTGCCTTCACCCCCCACCCTCTCGGGCCGCACTGCACTGCACATGTAAGTACATATGCAGGGCGGCCAGGACAATTTTTTTTAATTAGGGAAGCAAATCCCAGGATCCCAAGAATCCCGGGATTAGGCATTTTTCAATCCCGAATTTTGGGATTTAAAAAATGCCCCGGGATTGGCATCCCTACCAGTATATAAGGTATTTCGGTGTATGCGTGCTGATATTTCATGCTGCCAACTGTCAGCTGTGCTGACAGTCTGTTGCAGGTTTCCGAATGGCCTCCACACAATACATGTATTAGTGTGGATTGGACAGATTACATGCCTGTCAAACAGCAACATGTCCTGATTCGATGTTGCTGGTGATTTCGACTAAACGAGCGTACAATGACCACGCCCTCTGACAAAGTGTTCCACAAAATGCATTAGGGTGTGGCTGCGGTGACGCTCGCTGCTGCTCTCCTGGCCGCCTCTGCCTCCGTCTGTTCCTGTACAGGTTCCTGGCTCGCTGTCCTCCCAGCTAGATGACAGTGTGGGCCGTATGTATCCAACTGTGCCCCAGATCGGTGTTGGAGCTGTTGTAACAATATAAAAAATATATAGTGAGTGTATAACTGGCGCTTAGGTGACTTTCGCACACTGGTAAAAATACTTATATATAAAGTACGGCAGCACCCTGCAGAATTCTTGCTCTGCAGTATGTGTCAGACACAATCTTCCTGCAGAAATCTCGTTCTAGTGATCTTGTGTATCCTATTTAAAGAAAGATCGCAAACATAGTGCAATGTGTTTGTAAATGTTAACAATAATTTATTCTCACAATACACTCACAAGCAGACAAGATTAAAAGCATATATCCACCGACTGTGGCGATCCACTTAATCAACCTCAGGTCCAGTCCACATCAGGTCCCAGAATGGAAAGTAGGGAGAGTTTGGGAGAGGGTGTCGACTCCACACTCCTTCACTAGCCAAAGATGTGTCCAGTTTCCCACAGGTTATCAAAGGTATATGATGATGTCACCAGCCTAATGCATTTCGGACAATCGTCCTTCTTCAGAGTGACCTGCGACCCTGTTACAATAGACAGATTTGCGTACACACATAATACACATACACAAAAGCAAATATGTGTTTTCGGCTACATACCAAGCCATGGAACCGTTGTTATGTTTTTGATACAACATTGTTACTGAATCCATTTTAAACTCTTCTGATACAGGTATGTTCAATGGATTATTTATTTATTACCAGTCATTTCTATAGCGCACACATATTCCGCATCGCTTTACAGAGTATATTTGAACATTCACATTAGTCCCTGCCCCAGTGGAGCTTACAATCTATATTCCCTACCACATGTACACGCACACAAATTCAGTCTAAGGTTAATTTGTTGGGAGCCAATTAGCCTACCAGTATATTTTTGGATTGTGGGAGGAAACCGGAGTACCCGGAGGAAACCCACGCAAGTACGGGGAGAATATACAAACTCCGCACAGTTCGGGCCCTGGTGGGAATCAAACCCATGACATTAGTGTGTATATACTGTATGAATTTCTTTAAGTTTCATTAATTTTTTTTTATGATTCTTTAAAAAAAAAAATAGCTATAATGTAAATGTTAAGTAGTTAGGCAATGTTGTGTATGTATAAAGAATTAAGTATAATTCTGTTACATTTCATCTTTGGTATTTCCCCACAATAACCTATATACTGTACTGCACAGTGCTTGAATATGGAAAAAAAAGCAAATGCTAAAATCAATTATACAAGTACAGATGTAGTAATAAGGGAGAACAAAGCTAATCTCCTTTGGGTAAGACATGTAACCTTTATGTAAATTCAGATTTATATTAGGTAGGTTGTATTATTGGATGGCATTACAGAATTAATGGCAGTGGGGGGGCTCAGGGAATGAGGGTCTCCCATAGATAAGAGATGCTGTTTGCTGCTTTGGGTGCGATAGCGGGGCCGTTCATAATGTATGTAAATTGATAGGGTCACGTTGCTTCATGATATTGTATGCAGTACAGAAATTAATTATTGTTTATGGGGACAATGTGTGAAATTGCACTGTTAGTGATCACTAGGAAGCATGGGTGTAATCATGGCAACAATAGAATTAGTTTGTAGTGATAGTATTATTACTGTACAATTACTTTGTGAGAGACTTTTGTAATTGGATTTAATAACGGTGGTGTCCATGAGAAGCCATGCTTGTATGCATAGGATCCAGTGCATGATATGGAAATAGTATGTGGTTAATGAGATTGGCCCTCAGGACAGCCAGCCCTGTGCCCAGGTGGCAGCAATTCCAGCACTCCTCTTTACTGTGGAGTACACAACAATATTCCGGGGTGCTTGTGACCACAGACCGGAGTCCTACCTATTCCGTATAATCCCAATTTCTCACCAATGATGTATAAAGAGAGAAATCTACAAGAGAAGAGAAATCTACTATGTCACCAGTATCTAGTTCTTCCAAACTGTCCAGTATCCAGTTCTCCCAATTTGTCCAGTATCCAATTCTCCCAATCTGCCCAGTATTCAGTTCTCCCAAATTGCCCGTATCTAGTTCTCCCAATACGCCCAATATCTAATTTTTTCAAACTACCAGTATCCAGTTCTCCCAAACTGCCCAGTATCTACTTCTTCTAAACTGCCCAGTATTCAATTCTCCCAATCTGCCCAGTATCCAGTTCTCCCAATCTGCCCAGTATCCAGTTCTCCCAATCTGCCCAGTATCCAGTTCTTCCAATCTGCCCAGTATCCAGTGCTCCCAATCTGCCTAGTATCCAGTGCTCCCAATCTGCCCAGTATCCAGTGCTCCCAATCTGCCCAATATCCAGTGCTCCCAATCTGCCCAGTATCCAGTGCTCCCAATCTGCCCAGTATCCAGTTCTCCCAATCTGCCCAGTATCCAGTTTTCCCAATCTGCTCAGTATCCAGCTCTCCCAAACTTCCCAGCATGCATCATTATTTATTTCAACTAATAATTTATAACCTATTTATAACCCCTTAAGGGGGCAAAATTGTTTCATTGTTTTAGATTAATTCATATATTGTCTATTTAGATATAGCGACCATGTAAATACATTTTTTATCTATGTACTGTTTGGGACACTACAATGAATACTTTCATCCTGACTGCTAGGATGCTAACCGCATCTCCTATTTTCTGTTTGGCTACCATTTGAGAACCAGTTACTGTAGAGAATGCTGGTTCGCCAATCTAATTGTGTGACCACCACCAGCCGCTACTGCTCAGAGACCCCTAGAATTGTGGGGCCCTGGGCAGCTGCCCAGTGTCTCTATACACTAAGATGGCCCTGATTTTGAGTAAGCTTTGGGCACAACACTTGTATGTGCAATCTGCAGAAGGCGTCATTTTACTTCAGGCGCCTCCTGCAGTATTAACCACAAAAAGATATACCAGCGATACACAAAGGGGAAGATTTACTAAGATGTGATGATGCTATGGGCAACCAATCAGATCCTGTCTACTATCTTCTAGAGCAGGCATTCCCAACCACGGTCCTCAAGGCACACCAACAGTGCAGGTTTTACTGATATCCAGGCTTCAGCACAGATGGATTAATTAGAACCACTCAGGTACTAATTAAGTCACCTGTGCTCAAGCCTGGATATCACTAAAACCTGTACTGTTGGTGTGCCTTGAGGACCGTGGTTGGAAATGCCTGTTCTAGAGGGTGCTAAATTAATAAGAAGTAGATTCTGATTGGTTGCCCAAAGCAACATCACATGTGAAGTAGAATACACATCTTAGTAAATTTTCCCCAAAGTGTCCATCACTGATTCAGGGCCTACATTATTATAATATACAAGCTTTAACCCTTTGAGTGCCAAAATCTCTGTGAGAGATGTTCAAAATATCCACTATAAATTGACAGCGTCGCTCACATTTGTTATATAAATTCAAATTAAAAATGTGTAAAAAAAAGATTATGGGTGAAATTTAATAGGATGAGAGATTCAGAAAGAGAGAGATTTGGTAAGAAATCTCCAGTATTTTTTAAAGCGGCAATCATTTACACCGCAAAACCAGTTTGATTTTGCAGTGTAAATAATTGCCGCTTTAAAAAAACTGGAGATTTATTAACAAATCTCTCATCCTATTAAATATCACCCAGTATTATTTGCTATATAAGGTAAACATGACGGGTCATTATGGTGAATAAAAATGTTTGCTTGGCAATTTTCACACCTATTTTACAAATTCACTTGGCACTCAAAGCGTTAAGTATGCCAAGACGTCTTTAAAAAAAGGCTCATGGCGTACGACGGAACGAACGGAATCGGGTGTAGCATAAATGCGAATCTCGCCAGGCTTTCTTGTGAAATGTAACCCGAATACCTTTTCATAAACTCTAAAAGTTTAGAAATGTAATTCTACCTGACACCGCTGTGATAAAATGAGGTTTAAAATCATAATTTAACTATATTCATGAAAGCAGTAACAATCAATATCTATTAAGAATGTCAAGGGGTTTTTATTTAAGATCCATTATACGGCATAAAACATTTTTTTAATGAACAGTTCGACTCCTTACACAGTATATTGGTTTACCGGGGCTCTGTCAGACCTATTCAGCCAGGCCCACGCTGATATGTTGTGGAGATTTGGAAGTAAAGAATTGCAAGAGATGCAATTTAATCCCAAAGTCATTACCTAAATGCTGATACAGGATAGGGATTACCACCAATGTAAATTAGATATGAGAAAGCCAAAGGATTATAGAAAGGTCTTTCTTTAGGATGACTTCAGCAAATAGGTTGAGATAAGAAAATCTTTGTAATTACATAGAGCTACACCGGTAAATTCAGCTTTTTTAAGCAGCGGGCTACCGGAATAAGGAAAGGAAAACATGTGTATGTTATCGTGTCGGGAAATAAAATGATTTCTCTTTATTTCCAATACAATCAGCTGAAGAGCGCGGCACAGATGAACGAGGGAAGACTCCACTGTCTCTTTTGTGCCTGGTATCCTTCCGTCACTTTTGGTAATATAATTTCAAAATTAAATTTTATGGTCCATTACATACCGGCTCAAACACTTTTTGTAATGGAATCTTAAGTGGAACTGACTGGCTTTGCGTGGGGTTTGTCTCTCCGTTACCATGTTATTTAGTTCCAATTATCAGATAATGAACTTGGGAAATTTAATTTGAAATATTCTTGTATCAAAAGTGGGACTATACAGTACTTGGAATTAAATATGTTAAATTAAAATTTTGCACGGAGAGAATATTAAAAGAGATTAAATTGTCATGGACGCAATGAACCTCATTTAGTCCTGAAGATGAAACGATCCTAATAATAAATATGTAATTTTTACAATACCAATTAATGTACCGCTAACAAGACTCTGATGGGATATAACTGGCAAGTAGAAAAGGACGGCGGTTATTTTGAGGAAGGTTATGGGAAAGTGGGGGTTAGATCCGGCTAGTTTTCAGGGTTGGACAGAATGCCCAATAAAACCGCAATACTGTGGCCCAGATTTTCTCTGAAGATTCCGGTCTGTGACATGGCAGGTAGGAGCTGATTGGCTGGCTGCTTATCACTCTCCATTTTATCACTTTTGAAGCTTAGTGCATCTGGTCCCATGTCATTAAAAAGTAAAATAATAAAACCTCCATTAGGGCAGGGGCACATTAAAAAGGGTGGGGGCTCATGTGCAGTGTGGAGCGGGCCTTGCTATTTCTTGCCGGAACATATTTATATATGGAACTATGCCAGAGTCTACTGAGCATGTGCAGATCTCTGTGAAATTGAATGGGCATTTTCCTAGTGATTTCTGTGGCTCCTATGGAGAGATAAGCGAACATGGTCATCGCGTGAAAAGGTTGACACTTGCTTTTCATGGATTTTGGTATCTATGTTGACATATGTCGACATTGTATACGTCTACCGTATCCCCTTGCATGGCTCGCTGCACTTGTCATGCTATAGGCACACTATTATATCACAGCTCCATGCCCAATGGGATGGTAAAATATCAGTTTAAGAAACAAAACAAAAAACATGCAAAGCTCATGACGACCTTTTCATGTGTCAACCATGGTAATGTCTTTACTTATGGCAACCTTCTGTCAATGTTGAGCTAGAGTATGACGACCATTTTTAGGTGTCGACCATTTGTGGTCAACCTAGATATTGTCAACCGGATACCGGTTTAAAAAGGCCAGAATGGGAGCCTCCAGTAATACACCTTTCACACCGCACAAATAAACCGGATCCATTCCGGGTTGATGCCGGGTTGACTCGAGTCGGCCTGCTGAGGTGGAAAAGGGCCATTTTGAATATCCCGGGTCCAGCATCCCGACAATCCGACTCTGGATAAAAGCAGTATTATTCCCGGGTTGGGGTAACCCGTTCACTTTTATGGAGGAGGCAGCAGAATCAACTCAGGGCTGCCTTCCCCCTGCTCCTGGCTGACATGCTGTCACTCTGCTCCGCCCCCAGATGACATCAGCGACCCGGCAATAAGCAAACACTACACATTTCGGGTCGCTCCTGGGACGGACGGGTGTCTAAATCCCATTATTCAATTCCAGCTCGGTGCTAATGATGAATGAGTTTTGTTACTCAAGCAACAACCTGTGTGAATGTTAGTGAGGTGGACAGCCAATGTGTTACCATACAGTAAATCATGGTTAATCAGAATTTTGGTTAATCGGAATATGAAGGGGGGGAGGGGGGGGGGCTGAGTGTACCCACAAAATCCATCTGTTTTTCATGTAGCTAAAAATCTCATCAAGGTAGCACCTCTCATTACAAGGCTTGCAGTCTAGCCCTGCAGTCTAGCCCCCCCCCCCTCCTCCAATATAGTCTATATCACAGGTTCTCAAAGTCGGTCCTTGGGACCCCACACAGAGCATGTTTTGCAGGTCTCCTGCAGGTGAAATAGCTCCACCTGTGGATCTTTTCATATTTGTCCGTCAATGAGTGCACCTGCTGGGTGACCAAGAAAACGTGAACTGTGTGGGGTCCTGAGGACAGAGTTTGAGAACCATTGGTCTATATTGTGTATTCTTACACACCTGTAGTCTGAGATTTCTTCTTCCTAGATTAGCACCCCTCCCCCACCAACCGCAATTGTTTTTAAGCAGGGACTAGCAGTGACTGCACAACTGTGACCAAGGCAATTGGGATCGGATTCAGTACTGAATCCCGGCGGTCGGGATTCCGGCGTTCAGAATCCCGACGCCGGAATCCCGACAGCCAAAATCCCGACAAGGGGGGGACGTGGATCGCCCCCCCTTGCGGGCTCGCTGCGCTCGCCACGCAGCGGGACCGGTGCCTCGCTACGCTCGCCACACTAATTTATTCTCCCTCCAGGGGTGTCGTGGACACCCCAGGAGGGAGAATGTGTCGGGATTTCGGCGGTCGGGATTCCGGCGTCGGGATTCTGAACGCCGGGATCCCGACCGCTGTGATTTTAACTGCATCCCTTGGGATCATGTAAGTCCAAATACTTTATAAATGTCAGTTTTATTGGGGTGAATGTTTGAGTGTGGGGCCCCCTGGACTTATCTGGTTGGACCACTTCAGGGCATCGCTACTTTACACATACTGTAGACTCACATAAACATATCATTTTTTTCTACATATATGTCTTTTTTATATGTATTTTTCCCCATTTTTTTTTCTTTTGACACACCCTTTATCACTTTTATTTGCTTTCACATATCCTACATTCTATGACACTTTACACTCTATTACACTTCACAGCTATATTTTATTTATGTGATGCCCTGGGGTGTTTTTTCTGGACTGGTTGGGGGGTACCCTGCACCCCAGGAGTGAACCGTATAGTGCTAGGTACCTGCTCGAAAGAGGTGACCTTAACGTGGTGGGCAGATACATATCTTTGGCCAAATGCATGCTGCTAACAACCTCATAATTGAAATAAAATGGAACATATGTTAGCAGTAATAAATGCATAGTGTGCCTGCAAACCCCCCTGTTTCTCATGTAGCTGAAAAAAACAGTAAATGGCTGGTCATCACCCAACTGGGGCAGTACGGATGGTGTAGTGTTTAGCATTACTGCCTCACAGCACTGAGGTCATGGGTTCTATTCCCACATTAACTGTGTGGAGTTTGTATATTCTCCTCCTAATGTTGTGGGTTTCCTCCGGGTACTCCGGTTTCCTTCCACAATCCAAAAATATACTGGTAGGTTAATTGGCTCCCAACAAATTAGCCCTAGAATAATGTCCATGTGTACATGTGGTAGGGAATATAGATTGTAAGCTCCACTGGGGCAGGAAGTGTATATGTTTGGAGGAAGGATAGGGTAGCACCACTGGGGCAGGGACTGATGTGACTGTTCAAATATTCTCTGTAAAGTGCTGTGGAATATGTGTGTGTTATACTGTATAAGAAAGTGTGCCTATACTGTATAAGAAAGTGTGCACTATATGGCATCCGTGTGCAAACATGGCACCTGTGCCTTCTTCCCGGGGACATCTCAAGTGCACATTTGCAAATAACTCTGAAACGGTGGCCATTTTCTAAGTGATTTGTGTCTATAGGATAGAGACTGCACCCATTCTAAAAATGCCTAAGGTGCAGGGTGTGTAATGTGAATCTCCAGGCTTCTAAAGGGGATTTTTCTTCTTTTGATTAGCCAGATTGGCTTTGGTCAATAGTCCATAAAAAACACCACAAGAAATCACCATAACACAACTGTGGATTCCAAAACCCGATCAAAATGGCTGAATAGTACCGCGGCTTGGTGCTTTAATTTGCCGACAATGTGCAGAGGTTTCATAAAAGCAGCTAAACCGCCACTCAGTAAATTGACCCCATGAATCCACCTATCTGTAACCACAGTCATTTATAACAAATGTTACCAGCCGTAACATACAAGTGGGAGCCTGCAACTGGAAGCAGGAAGGACGGGGCCTGTTCTCTCCACCGTAAGACTTCCTCCCGCTGAGAGACGCAGCAGTCAGCGCCCTGAGCAGCCGATCTACAAACATTCTGTTCAACCAGCTGTAAATGTTTCCTCATGGAAACAGATAAAAACAAATCTCATTTGTCATTTCCATTTTATGTGTCGTTTCTAATATATAATTCTGAAGATTTTTCTTTTCTTAAGTTTTCGTTTACGAGAAGAATATGTCCCTTCCCTGGTGAGATGAATGGTTGTGTGTTCAGACAAATAAAGTTGAAATCAGCTGATAAAATAAATACATTTCTGGACCAACCAAACAAACAAACAAACAAACAAACAAAAAAGCCCAACAGAAATACAGTACGAGATGGCTCCGGAGATTAGGGCCGCTGCTTTGTTTACTGGGGACCAGATCAGATAGATCACATCTCATGTTATTGATCGTCCTGAATTAGATGCAGGGGGGCTGACAGTTTAATAACTGGCCAGATCAATTTATGAAATAACTAGTATTTTAGCCCCATCAGAAGCCGGTTCGGTAGATATTGAGACCACCATTGCAGACTATATTCTTTTTGCCCACCTTTGTTCTTTCTCTTTTAACCCATTCTCTTTCTCCAAACCCCATATCCCTTCCTCCATTAATTATGCAATATATAACACCTATCCTTGTGTATCAATGACTATTTCCCTATAGATTATACAGTAGGTTGCGAACAGGGCCCTCCTCCTTGAATGTCTGTAACTCAGTGGCATAACAATGGCACTACAGCTCAAGTGATGGCTTGTGGGAGGCGGCACTGTGGGGGCACATGGTCGCAGATTTCAGCGGGTCTGGACATCCGTATGGAATCTGCTAAAGAAAAATGTCCCTCCAAAAATGGCTGCTGCCTTGGAGGAGACAGATGCTAGAGGTCCTACTGGATAGCGTATATATCGCTACCTGGAAGTTACTGATTTCCCTGACATATAAATATTGCCCTTGACAGTTACCATTTAAACCCCTGGTAACGAGCATATAACTCCCTGGCAACAAGCATATAAACCCCCTGGCAACAAGCATGTAAACCCCCTGGCAATGGGCATGTAAACCCCCTGGCAATGGGCATGTAACTCCCTGGCAACAAACATGTAATTGCATTGGCAATGGGCGTGTAACTCCCTGGCCACAAGCATGTAACCCACTGGCAATGGGCATGTAACTCCCTGGCAATGAGCATGTAACCCCTGGCAATGGACATGTAACTCCCTGGCCACAAGCATGTAACCCCTGGCAATGGGCATGTAACTCCCTGGCAATGAGCATGTAACCCACTGGTAACAAGCAAAAAAACACTGGCAATGAATCAGTAACCCCTAGAAATGAGCAGGAAACCCCTGGCTAAGAGCATGTAACCCATGTATCCATGTACCCCCTGGCAATGAGCATGTAACCCCTATCAACCAGCATGTAAGTCCTTGTAATGAGCGTGAAATGATATCACTATTCCCAATTGTAAAGGGCAATGGAATTTTTGGTGCTACATAAGAACCTGATAAATACATTTTGCCTGATGCCGCTTTCTGTTTATTATACTGAATACAAATTGGGTTATTGTTGTTTATTCTTATATTAACCATACCATCCAGTTTTATGTTATAGGAAAGGCAATAGAGCTCATATGTTTTCAAAGACATTGTGGTGTTAATGGGAGTGATAATAGGTTAATTTATCTTCCATTATTATTGGTGATATTGTCTAATTAACCATGTCATTGGCAGAATACTAATTAGCTGTCTAACCACCTCTTTGTTGGCAAGTCATCTATTCTCTGTCATTTCTCCAATGGTGATAATGGAATAATCAAACTATTTAAGGTCCACATTGCAGTTATCTAATTATCCCATTTAGTTCATGGCATTGGAGGACAGTGAAAATATTCACTGAATCTAGGATAAAACAATACACAATAAATGCTTTACATATTTATGTAGGTGCATCTAAATGTAAGCTTGACAACAGGTTAGAAGGAAGACGAAGGGGCCCCTTACATTAGAACAATTTTGCCTGATTTTGGCCAATTTTGATGTTTCGGGCTGATATATCGTCTGAAAAGTGCCACATCGTTTGTGTTTTCCTCTAGGTTGGTTGGACCGCACCTGTGATTTGTCGGAATCGGATGTAATCGGATGGAAAATGGAGTGCTTTTGTTGCATGTGATATATCGTGGCCAGATAAATCTCATACAATTTATTGGACCAAATTGTATGCACAAAATGACACCAACGTATCAAATATGATGCAATCACTCCCGGGAAGATCCAGGGGGAGTTCAAGGGAAATTGCATCAAATTTCAGCATCAGATATATGGTTCTAATTTCAGGGGCCTTTAAATTATCAGGTTGGGTTCAGAAGAAATAGATCCTAACCGCACACATCACTTTTCTGGCGATCGCCGGTGCAGAGGCGCACCATCTGACAGGGACGCGCATGCGGACGGTGCCGCTGCGGGTCCTTGCCCGTCTCCACTTCAGGGAGACGGGCAGGGATAGGGGGACGGCGGGGCAGGGAGTGGCACCGGAAGAAGGTGGCAGGGAGGCGGCGAGTGGCGGAGAAAGCTCCGTAGCCACGGGGCACGCAAAAAAAAATAAAAAATCAGAACCCAAAACACATAGCAACCAATCAGATTCTACTTATTTATTTAGTACCTTCCAGGGGATTTTGGATGGAGGATCCCCCTCTGGGCTGGGGGATTTTGCTGCTTCAGCCTCAACTGCCGTCGAGGGCCTGGGTTCCTGTCGGCTTTCCCTCTCAAGGTACAGATGGAGCCCCTCTCAACTATCCTCCTTTGGATAGCCATGGTGAGCCAATGCTTATTGTTCTCAGCAGCAATACAATACATAGAACAATAAAGCAGGGGATTAGCAGAGTAATCCTATTACTCACTTAATCCTATTAACCCCTTCCCGACATTTGACGTACATGTACGTCATGGTCGGGAAGGACTTCCCGACATTGGACGTACATGTACGTCATGGCTTGTAACTGTCACTGCGTCTATAGACGCTGTGACAGTTAGGAGATGTCTGCTGTCCCTGACAGCAGACATCCCCCCTCGCCGCCCAGGGGGGGCAGGGGTGCCCCCCCCGGTCGGCGATCGCTGTGATTGGCTGTTCAAATCTGAACAGCCAATCACAGCTATTTCTGTGTTACCGGCGGCTATGCCGCTCGGTAACACAGAAATCGGTGGTGATCGGTGCAGCACCGATCACCACCGATCCGCAGACACCCCCTCCCACCCCCCCGGCAGCTCACCGTCCAGGGCAGCAGGCCAGCAGCACCCGGCAGTCGCAGCCGGAGCGCACGCAGCGTGCGCTCCCCCCGCCCACCCCCGTACCCACAGCAACAGCAGCAGCAGCAGCATGAGCTGCTAAAAATAAAAAGAAATCAAATCAGCTCAATTTTATATATATATATATATATATATATATATATATATATTATATATATATATATACACATGTGTATATGTGTGTGTGTATATACATATATATATATATATATATATATATACATATATATATATATATATATATATATATATATATACATACACACACACACACATATATATATATATATATATATATATATATATATATATATATATATACATATATATACACACATATATACACATATATACATATACATACACACACACACACACACATATATATACATAGATATTCCCGACGTATATATACGTCATGGTCGGGAGGTACTTCCCGACCGAAGACGTATATATACGTCATGGTTTTACTGTCACCGCGTCTATAGACGCGGTGACAGTTTGGAGATGTCTGCTGTCCCTGACAGCAGACATCCCCCCTCGCGGCGATCGCTGCGATTGGCTGTTCAAATGTGAACAGCCAATTGCAGCGTTTTCTGTGTTACCGGCGGCTAAGCCGCTCGGTAACACAGTGATCGGTGCTGTACAGCACCGATCACCACCGATCGCCAGCCCCCCCCCCCTCCCACCCGGCAGCCCCCCTCCCTCCCACCCACCCGGCTGCCGCAGCGCCAGCACCGCTCCCACCCCCCCGCCAGCCGCAGCGCCAGCCCCCATCCCAAAGCTGGTGACCAAAATGGGGTCACTTGTGGGGGGGTTCCACTGTATTGGTGCTTCGGGGGTCTTGCTAATGCGACATAGCACCCACCATTCATTCCACCACCAAAAATCACTCCTTCCCTTCTGAGTCCTGCCATGCACCCAACTGGTATTTTTTGGTCACATGTGAGGCATTGCCGTACTCGGGAGAAATTGGGGCACAGATTTTGGGGTGCTTTGTCTCCTTCATTCCTTGTGAAAATTAAAAATTTTGAGCCAGAACTGCATTTTTCTGTAAAAAATTACATTTTTTTACAGAAAAATGCAGTTCTGGCTCAAAATTTTTAATTTTCACAAGGTATGAAGGAGAAAAAGCACCCCAAAATCTGTGCCCCAATTTCTCCCGAGTACGGCAATGCCTCACATGTGACCAAAAAATACCAGTTGGGTGCATGGCAGGACTCAGAAGGGAAGGAGTGATTTTTGGATTTTGCAGCACAGATTTTGATGGAATGAATGGTGGGTGCTATGTTGCACCAATACAGTGGAACCCCCCCACAAGTCACCCCATTTTGCAAACTACACCCTTCAGGGAATTCATCAAGGGGTATAGTGTACATTTCAAACCCACAGGGGTTTCACCAATTTTGATACAACTGAGCTGTGAAAATGAAAAAATTTTTTTTTTTATTTTCACTGCCAAGTTGTACCACAATTGGTGAAACCCCTGGGGGTTTGAAATGTACACTATACCCCTAGATGAATTCCCTGAAGGGTGTAGTTTGCAAAATGGGGTGACTTGTGGGGGGGTTCCACTGTATTGGTGCAACATAGCACCCACCATTCATTCCACCAAAATCTGTGCTGCAAAATCCAAAAATCACTCCTTCCCTTCTGAGTCCTGCCATGCACCCAACTGGTATTTTTTGGTCACATGTGAGGCATTGCCGTACTCGGGAGAAATTGGGGCACAGATTTTGGGGTGCTTTGTATCCTTCATTCCTTGTGAAAATGAAAAATTTTGAGCCAAAACTGCATTTTTCTGTAAAAAATTACATTTTTTTACACAAAAATGCAGATCTGGCTCAAAATTTTTAATTTTCACAAGGAATGAAGGAGACAAAGCACCCTAAAATCTGTGCCCCAATTTCTCCCGAGTACGGCAATGCCTCACATGTGACCAAAAAATACCAGTTGGGTGCATGGCAGGACTCAGAAGGGAAGGAGTGATTTTTGGATTTTGCAGCACAGATTTTGGTGGAATGAATGGTGGGTGCTATGTTGCACCAATACAGTGGAACCCCCCCACAAGTCACCCCATTTTGCAAACTACACCCTTCAGGGAATTCATCAAGGGGTATAGTGTACATTTCAAACCCCCAGGGGTTTCACCAATTTTGATACAACTGAGCTGTGAAAATGAAAAATTATTTTTTTTTATTTTCACTGCCCAGTTGTACCACAATTGGTGAAACCCCTGGGGGTTTGAAATGTACACTATACCCCTAGATGAATTCCCTGAAGGGTGTAGTTTGCAAAATGGGGTCACTTGTGGGGGGGTTCCTAACTTTTAGCATCTTATGGTGCCTAGAAACCTACATGGTGCCTAAAAAATAATCTCATAAAAAAGGGGCTCCAAAATCAAGTAGGTGCTCCTTCTATTATGAAGCCTGTGGTTTGGTCACCGTGCACACTAGGGCCACATATAGGATATTTATGAAAACAAAAGAATTGGGGGAATCAATTTTTAGTCACATTTCTCTAGTAAAATCTACTGTATTCGTTAGAAAAATGTATTAAAATTGAAACTCTGCAAAAAAAATGAAATTTTGAAATTTCACCTACACTTTGTTTTAATTCCTGTGAAACACCTAAAGGGTTAACAAACTTCCAAAATGCTGTTTTGAATACTGTGAGGGGTGCAGTTTTTGAAATGGCATCATTTATGGGGGTGTCTCACATACAAGTCCCTCAAAGTCACATCAGAACTGAACTGGTCCCTAAAAAAATCAGTGTTTGAAATTTTCTTGAAAATTTGAGAATTTGCTATTCATATTTTACGCCTCCTAGTGTCCAAAAAAATGAAAAGGAAGTTGAAATAATGATGGCAACATAAAGTAGACATATGGTCTATGTTAGTTATTAACTATTTTGAGTGGTATGATTATTTGTCTCACAAGCAGAAAATTTAACATTTTGCAAATCGCTAAATTTTCCATTTTTTCACGACATTTTGGTATTTTTCACAAAAAAACACAGACTGTATCGACCCAAATTTACCACTAATTTGAAGTACAATGTGTCACGAAAAAACAATCTCAAAATCACTGGGATAAGTAAAAGCAAAAAAAAGTTATCCCCACTTAAGTGAGACATGTCAGATTTGAAAAAAATGGCTCTGTCAGGAACGCCAAAACTAGCTCTGTCAGGAAGGGGTTAAAGGGCTAGATGAGGAGGGCTCCATCTGTAAGGGGAGCCACGTCCGTCACCAAGTGCAATGCGGCATTGATTTTTCGCCACCTCAGCTTCGGGGTCCCCAGTGTGGACAGCCGCTCACAACTGCCAGAGTGTCTCTTCTCTGGGGGGGCGAGGATGGTAGCTCCACAAGCATGCACCATCCTCAGCCCCCTGCCAGAAGTCTTGAATTATAAACTTGTTAATGATATTGAGGGAACTGAATCTTATTCTGGCTATTATTGAGGCATAAATCGAGTTTTTGAAAGAAGTTGAGAAGTCAATGTTGGAAAACAACCAATTTTCACCATGCACATGAATTCTGGGAACTCTTGGTTTGTTTGTTATCATTTGAAAACAGCCTATGGACAATCTTAGGTCCTTACATAGCTGGCTGATGAAGGTGAACCATATTCTGGAGGGCAAGGCATAATATGCTAGATAAAGATGTAGCAAACTCTGATTTTTATTAAGGACCTACTTGAGTGGAAAAAAGGCATATAGTAGGCAGAAATCTGTGACCAGATTTGCACTTGATTTCTGCGCCAAGTGATCTGGGACCTAAGGTACCTGGGCCAATAGGGGAATCCTTCTTACTATCAGTAATTGCCTGTTTCTGACTCCACCTACTGTGCAATGGATGGGTATTTTGCTGCCACCAACAAGTCCATGCATGGACATTCTGATGCCACACCACCTGATTGGTTTTGGTTGAACCCCACTGGTTACTGAACTGGACCAGGCCATACACTGTAGCTGGAAGGGGCATAGCATAGAGATATTTGCTTACCCAAGTACAGCTGGAGAACAAGACTGCATTTGATACAATCCTGGTAGTTGAAAGATGAAAGTCAATTGTCTTGAAGGCAAGATGTTTATTGCTCAAATCATCTTAAAAAATACCCTTCCACTTGTCAAGTGTGATCCAGCATACAGCTGTTACAGCAGTTCGCTCGTCTTGATGTCACAGAAGGGATGTACATACATCTCCTCTTTGTCAGTTTCTATATTGCTCTTACACATAGTACCACAGGGGGTAGTCCGCCCCGTGGCAATTTTTAACCAACCATGCTATCTTGCAAAATATTAATAAATACACACAAATTAAATTTCAAATGGAGTTAATTTTACTGGATAAAGCAATTTCTTTCTCTTCTTTCATATAATTTATATAAGCCAACAAGTTTGTTTTCCCAAGCAAAATCTCATTCACAAATGTAAATATAAATTGATTTTCAATTGCATATGGACAGGTACATACAGGAAAACAATATACTATTCACACTGGGGTGATCTATGGACCATCAGGCCAAGAGCAGGAACCTAGTGTTGGATATCACTTAAATGGTTTTAAAGGGAGCGGTCATAATCATGGAGCATCCCTCAAGCAATTGGTGAGAGAGCCCACATATACAAAGACGCACTAATAGATTTATTACTCAGAAATGGTGACAGGATATCAGACATACTGTAGACTGTATGTGGGTGAGAATCTAGGATTACTTACTGTACCATCAAGCAGTATACAATACGTATTGCAGCTGAGAACAATAGAATAGCCATGGCTAGCCATGGCTAGCCATGGGCAAAGGAGCAAAGATGAAACTTGCTCCTACTGTAGTTTAATATAAAGACAGGTGCAACATCTGTCACACACACAAAAAAAGATGATGGCTTTTAGGAAGGCTGACTTTACACAGAGGGAAATTGTGTAAGCGATTCATGGCAGATTAGAGGAACATGAAAGGAGTGCAGGAGATGTGGGAAAAAATTGAAGAGCTCACAAATGTGCTGGTAGCACCATTAACAGAACTATTCAACCAGTCACTAGATACAGGAGTAATTCCAGAAGACTGGAAAAGAGCGAATGTTCACCACTGCACAAAAGTGGAAGCAAGGAAAAAGCAAGTAAGTAACTACAGACCAGTAAGGCATGCACCAGTAGTATGGAAAGTAATGGAAACACTTTTAAAAGAAAGAGCTGTGGAATGTCTAAAATCAAACAACTTTCAGGATCCAAAACAGCATTTATTTTCTGAAGGAGATCATGCCAAACAAATATTATTGACTTTTTTTTTTTACTAGAGTAAAAGATCAAAGATAGCCATATATGCAGCATATGTAGACTTTTGGAAGGAATTTGACACTGTCCCATATTGCAGAATGCAAATAAACTCAAAAGTGTGGGATTGGATTACAAAACAGTTAAATGGATAAGAACCTGGTTGCAGGATAGGATACATGCAGTTGTGGTATATAGAGAGGTTCTATAGAGGAAAATGTCACCAATGGAGTAACCCAGGGGTCTGTACTTGTACCAGTGCTCTTTAATATCTATGTTGGTGACATTGCAAATGGTATTGAAGGGAAAATATGCAACATGGTGGACACACCAGGAGTGGTAAAACAAATGATTGAGGATCTAGGTAGATTAGAGGAATGGTCAAGAACTATAGTTTAATGCAAAAAAAAAAAAGCAAAATCATGCACTTGGGTGTCAACAACCTAAAGGCTTAAATATAGTATCAAGCGTACTGTAATGGAAATTACCAAGGGCGAAAGGGATCTAGGAGTCAATATTTCAGATGCTTAGTTGCATAGGGAGAGGAATCAGCAGCAGAAAGAACAAGGTAATAAACCCACTTTGTCATTAGTACGACCTCATCTAGAATATGGTGTCTAGTTCTCGAGGCCATTCTCCAGAAGGATGTAAATACACTAGAGACTGTGCAAAGAAGGGCAACTAAAATGGTGCATGGCCTACATCACAAAACTTACCTGGAAAGACTAAAAGGTACTTGTTTCCTAGCACGGCGCCCGTCGTAGGTGATTGCATACCTTAACTTAAAAGATCTTTACATGTATAGTTTGGGGCAGAGAAGGGAACGGGGGAACATGATAGAAACTTTCACACATACCAAGGGTTTTGCTAAGGTCCAAGATGGAGATATTTTTCAAAGGAAGAGAAGTATTAGAACATGAGGACATGCACGGGATGGAAGGTGGTCCAGGGGATATTAATGAAAAAGGAATTCACATAAATGGTAGTGAATGAATGGAATAACCTACTGTCAGAGGCGGCAGGGGCTAAGACAGTAGAGTAATGTAAAAATGCTTGGGAGGGTGTGGTATAGGGTTCCGACAGTCGGGATCCTGACAGTCATTAGCCCGATGTCGGGATCCCGACTAAGCCGGACTCAGACAGCATGGTGAGTGCAACAAAGCCCCTAGCGGGCTCGCTGTGGGCACGGTGGCTCGCTATGCTCACCACCTATTCTATTCTCCCTTTATGGGGGTCGTGGACCCCCACGAGGGAGAATACCCGGTGGCTGTCATGAAACCGTCTGTCTGTGTTTTAACAGTTGGGATCCCGACGTCAGGTAAATGACTGTTGGGATCCCAACTGTCGGGACCCCGTCCGGCATCCGCTTGGGATAGGCATATGAATAATCTTACAAAACAACTAAGGATTGCAGGATAAAAAAAAAAATAATAATTTCAGTTTAGTAATAAAATTGTTAAAAAAATCTGCTCCTTAACATAAATGACTACATTCGTACATCTGACTACACAGACTGCCCTATAGAGGAGAAGCAGAACACGGTTTGCCTGTGTATTTGAATACTGGAATGTATGTTTGATAAGAACTTGTGTACACAGCCATATAATTTAGCTTCTCTAGGCAGGAATTGGTGTACAGTGTGGAGAACGTTTTCTGCAGTAGGGACGTCTTGCTATTAAATGGACAGTTGAACATTATGGATCTTACTGGGCAGGAGTTTTAAAGCCACCAGTGTTGCTGACTGTAGTTCATTTGCAATTATGTACTCTTGGCAAGGATATCAGGAATTAAGCCTTAAAACTAAATCACACAAGAGAAATTAAGCCTAATTCATAACTTTATTAGGGAACTATAGACTAATCCTGCACACTCAGCAATACAATATATTTGCCTTATGACAGCTCAAATACAACATATTACAAAATACAGATGAAATGTACACATCACATGTATGTAAAAATGGTGTGGTATATATTATGAACATTATGTTGACATGAATATGTTGATGTGATTGTAATGCCAACATGCAGCACGACTGCATTGACCATGTTGACAAAATGTTAACTTGATTAGACTGTCGACGAAATGTCCTTAGCGTATAAGGACAGTGGTGTCTTCCAGGACTAGTGGAGACATTTTAATGACTTCCTGCAGATCCTGCTGTGCTTTTGGTAGTGAGTATTGCTAGTCCTATACCATAATCCTTCCCCTAGAGTCTAACCCTATCTGCTGTCACCGAAGCCTAACCCTAACCTCATCTAACCCTAACCTCCTCTTCCATAGCCTAACCCTACCACTAGTGCTTAGCCCTAACCTCCACCCCTTTCCCCAGGGCCTAACCTCAACTTTCATTTCGGTAGCCTAACCCTTCCCATAGTGCCTAACCCTAATTTTTCCCTCCTGTAACCTAATCCTCTCCCTCCCCCCTAGTGCCTAACCCTAACCTCCAATCCCGTAGCCTAACTCTAACCCTAGTGCCTAACCCTAACCTCCACTCCTGTAGCTTAACTCTAACCCTAGTGCCTAACCCTAACTTCCACTCCCGTAGTCTAACTCTAACCCTAGTGCCTAACCCTAATCTCCACTCCCATAGCCTAACCCTCCCCCTACTGCCTAACCCTAATCTCCACTCCCATAGCCTAACCCTCCCCCTATTGCCTAACTGTAGCCTTCACTACCATAACCTAACCCTCCCCCTACTGCCTAACCCTAACCTTCTCTACCATAACCTTACCCTGCCCCTAGTGCCTAACCCTTACATTCACTCCCACAACCTAACCCTCCCTATAGTACCTAACCCTAACCTCCACTCCCGTAGCCTAACCCTCCCCCACTGCATAACCCTAACCTCCACTCCCATAGCCTAACCCTTCCCCTAGTGCCTAACCCTAACCTTCACTACCATAACTTAACCCTCCCCATAGTGCCTAACCCTAACCTTCACTCCCATAACCTAACCCTCCCCATAGTGCCTAACCCTAACCTTCACTCCCATAACCTAATCATCAGCCTACTGCCTAACCCTAACCTTCACTCCAATAACCTAACCCTCCCCATAGTGCCTAACCCTAACCTTCACTCCCATAACCTAATCCTCCCCATAGTGCCTAACCCTAACCTTCACTCCCACAACCTATCCCTCCCCATAGTGCCTAACCCTAACCTTCACTCCCACAACCTAACCCTCCCCCTAGTGCCTAACCCTAACCTTCACTCCCACAACCTAACCCTCCCCCTAGTGCCTAACCCTAACCTTCACTCCAATAACCTAACCCTCCCCATAGTGCCTAACCCTAACCTTCACTCCCATAACCTAATCCTCAGCCTACTGCCTAACCCTAACTTTCACTCCCATAGCCTAACCCTCCCCCTAGTGCCTAACCCTAACCTTCACTCCCACAACCTAACCCTCCCCCTAGTGCCTAACCCTAACCTTCACTCCCATAACCTAACCCTCCCCATAGTGCCTAACCCTAACCTGCCACTAGCCACCAATGGTTAAACCTTTTTTTGGGGGGTGCCACTAGTCACCAATGTTCATTTGGTTGGGGGAGGGGGGACACACTATTGTTTATTTGTTTGGGGTGAGGGAGGAGCACTATGCCAGCAACATTTATTTATTAAGGAAATGTATTTTATTTATTTATATGTCTGTACCAGATAACATTATTTTTGTGATGAAGTGCAGTTTTTTACTTCACTTTCTGTGACAGTTGTGACAGATTTGAAATCTCCCATGCTGAATCTACCGTTATGAATCTCTGACACAAATCTCTGCGTATGTAGGGCCTCTTAGTTTGGCTGTATGATACCGTGACCCAGCAATGTTGGCCTGAGGAGGAGAAAGTGAATAAAGAGAAAATAAGTGAGGATACGTGTGGACTGTACAGTGGGGATGTAACTGGATAGGAAAGTTCATGAAGGTGATGTGGGTGGTTCTGGAATGTGATGAGCTGCCTGAAGAGGTGAGTTTTCAGGGAACGCTTGAAGGTTTAGAGACTAGTGTCTTATTGTGTGTGGTAGGTCATTTCACAGAGTGGGTGCAGCCTGAAAAAAAGTCCTGTGATCATGAATGGGAGCCGATAATGAGTGCGGATGGGAGACGTAGATCTGATGGGTTGGGAGATTTTTTGAGATAAGCAAACAGATGTTCATTGGTGTAGACAGGTTTATGTCCCTGTGTATGAGTAACCAATGGAGGGACTGACAGAGCAAATCAGCGGGCGAGGAAAATTAGTCTTGCAGCTGCATTCAGAATGGATTCACTACCATCCTTGGGATACTTTGGTACATTTAACTTAATAACTCCAGTTAGAATTTCCCTTCATTGTCTTTGTTGCAGCTCACCTTTAACGGACGGTGTAATGGTTAGCATTACCGCCTCAGAGCACTGAGGTCATGGGTTCAATCCTCACCATGGCCCTAACTGTGCAGAGTTTGTATATTCTCCCCGTACTCACGTGGGTTTCCTCCGGATACTCCGGTTTCCTCCCACAATCCAAAAATATACTGGTAGGTTAATTGGCACCCAACAAAATTAACCCTAGAATGTCTGTGTGTGCCTGTACATGTGGTAGGGAATATAGAATGTAAGCTCCACTGAGGCAGGGACTGATGTGACTGTTCAAATATCCTCTGTACAGCGCTGCGGAATATGTGTGCGCTATATAAGAAACTGTTAATAAATAAATAAATGCACATTTCTAACACAAATGCACAAATAAAAAGCGTTGTCACCTCTGTTGTCTCCCTGAAGTTTATGTGCCTATGTAAATGCCTGACATTTGCCCCGGGCAGAGATATATGGTTTGACCAACCCACAAATTATCTATCTATTTCCGATTGATTTTGCAACAATTACTTAACTGTTTCCTCCGAGGCCGGTGGGACAGTCTTTGTTACAAGGTCACTTTGCAAGTTTTAATTGCTGGGTGCTGCTCCGTCCTTTCATTGCTTTCCGCGTGATAAATGGCTCATTGGTTCAAAAGCTAGACTATATAAACAAGCTTATCTCTTCCCATAGTCTGTAATGAAAAATGAGTTGTGAGTATCATTGTTAATCATGGTAATTGTTAATGTTAAGGAGGCTGGTATTATGAGTTTTCCTATTAGGCTTTCAATTCATTATAAAACGTGAACAATCTTATGGTCATCTGTGGCATTCCAATTTTAATTACCTGCTGTACCTTCTCAGAGCTCTGTGCTTGGGGTCAAAGAGAAAATATCTTTATGTAACAGCCATACACACTTAAATGAGACAATTCTACAGTATGTTAAAGATGAAGTATCATACAGTGTGTATATCTTATTGTTATTATAAGTCTAGGTGGCCCTTGCGAAAATTTCACATGCGATTAATGGAATCTGATAGCGATTAATTTGATAGCGTGGTTGGTGGTTTGTAGTAGGGTGAAAGAAGAACAGGTTCATTTGTAGCCATTTTGAGTAGCCAAGCAAAACTGATCCTCTTGTAGCAGAAAAAAAGACGTAATAATGCCACTTTATAGGTCATTGGTACGGCCTCATCTGGAATGCTGTGTCCAGTTCTGGAGGCCATATCTTTAGAGGGATATAAATACATTGGAGAGTGTACAAAGAAGGGCAACTAAAACGGCGCATGGCCTACATCACAAAACTTACCTGGATAGACTAAAAGATCTTAACATGTATAGTTTGGAGCAGAGAAGGGAAAGGGGGTACATGAAAGCTTCAAATATATGAAGGGTGTTAATATAGTACAGGAGGGAAATTTTCTTCAAAGGAAAAGAAGTAATAGAACACGAGGACATGCACTGAAACTGGAGGGAGGTAGGTTCAGGGGAAATGGTAGAAAAAATTACTTCACAGAAAGGGTAGTGGATAAGTGGAATAGCCTCCCATCAGAGGTGGTAGAGGCTAAGACAGTAGAACAATTTAAACATGCTTGGGATAGGCATATGAATATCCTTACAAAGAAATAAGGATTAAAAAGGGTTGAGATTACCTGAAGGGTAAAAAAGGGGCAGACTAGATGGGCCAAATGGTTCTTATCTGCCGTCAAATTCTATGTTTCTATCTTAAGGGGCCTACACAATGGGAGATGCTTAAGGGTTCAGTGGAGAACTTAATCTTTCAAATGGTACCTCATTTATTGATTTTTGTATGAAGGAAGAAAAATGGATTGTAATATTCACACAGGCCACCCAATAGGTTTTATTTATTTTTCCTTAAATTTTAGGCATACCTCAGGATGAACCCTTCCCCTCTTATAGAATAGGGGTCCGGGTCTATGGGTGACCTGTCTGCAGACACAGGGAAGGATGTACAGTATCAGGGCCTGTGTATAGAGGTTTCTGCTGTGATCCCCACTACTGGCTCCACCTGAGATCCGGAAGGTGGATCCGGAAGGTGGATCCGGAAGGAAGCTTTTCCTCCCACTGCCTATGTAGAGGGGCATAATTACATTGTTGTTCCTAGTATCCATACATGGCTAGTATTCTGTTGGCCTTCCTGGCTGCTCCATGACACTGTGTACTGCACCCCAGTTTGTTATCAATTAGAACACCTAGGTCCTTTTCCAATTCTGATTTCACTAATTCTACCCATTTAGATTATAATTTGCACCAGGTTTTGCCTCCCAAGAGGCATAACCTAATGCTGGGTACACACCAGGACGACTAGGGCCCGATCCCCTCAATCTAGATCCAATTCCGACCAATTGGATGTAGATTGTGTGGTGATTGGGCCCTTTTCTGTCCTGGTGTGGACCAATACCGATCCGATGCGCGGTCCCGCGGGTCAGTCGGTCGTTATTGAGATCCTACCTGCTGCAGGTAGGATCTGAATGACGACCATACAGCCGGGTGCGGGTCGCCATCGGATCGGACCCGCTCACGGTGCACATCGTGAGTGGGTCGTGCCCCCCGCGTCACCGTGAGCGGGTCGGACGAGACACTGACGACCCGCTCACGATGTGCATCGTGAGCGGGTCGTCGTGGTGTGTACCCTGCATTACACTTATATATATTGAACCTTATTTTACATTTGTCCGCCCACTTTTTTTTTATTTATTTAAATCCATCTATAGCATGGAGATATCCTCATCCTACAGTTTTGGATTGTCCACAAAGATGGATACTCTGCTTAGTATTCCATCCTCTAGATCATTAACAAATACTGTAAGTTAAATAGAAGAGGCCCTAGCACCAAGCCCTGTGGTACCCCACTTAGTACTGGTATCTTGAAAAAGGATAATATATATCCGAAACGCGTTGATCTAGCCGTGAACGCAGAGGAGACCAGCAGCAGCAGCACCCGCACATGCTACGGAGATCGCGGCTCACACAGACTCTTCTTCCAGTTACACGGACACAGCGTCTGCAGCGCTTGTACTGTGAGCCGGACACAGCCGCCGCGGCTGCTTGTGAACCTCCCTGCATTTTTTTAACAATTTTTTTTAACTGTTTTTACTGCATCTTTTGTGGAATTTGTCTTGTCCTGGAAATAAACCTGTCATTCAACTTCACCACCTTTTCTGCTGTCGGATTGGACAAAGATACCGTTATGGGAATTCGGGACAGAAATGAAATGTAAGTTCACGATCCTGTCTTACCCTTGAAGCATATTATTGCCAAAGATACCTTGATGTGCATGCCAGAATAGAACTTCCAAGTAAGTTGACTTCCTTCTGGCACCCACACACAAGGACATCTCTGATCCATTCAGAAGATTTAAGAATTTCATTATTCTTGGAGGTTTTCCCACCGATTATCTCCCAGCGCTGGTCACCTGTGTACATTGTCTCTGAGAATGCACCATATACAACCACTCTGTTCTCTATCCTGCAGCCAGTTTCTTACCCAGCTACAAATGTTGACCCCTAGTCCCAATTCCTCCATTTTATTAAACAGTCTTTTATGTGGCACAGTGTCAAATGCCTTTGCAAAATCCAGTTACACCACATCTACGGCATTGCCAATGTCCAAGTTCCTGCTCAATTCTTCATAAAAACTTATTAGGTTAATTTGGCACAAACTTTTTTTTAACATACCCATGCTGGTTACCACGAATTATTTTATTCTCCTCTAGGTGTTCCTGGCTTTCATCCCTTAAAACCCCCTCAAATAAATTCCTCACGATTGATGTTAAGCTCACTGGGCTGAAGTTCGCTAGGTCATCTCTCTTTCCTTTTTTAAATATCGGTACTTCCACAATTCTCCAGGCATTGATGGGGGGGGGGGGGGGGGGAGAAAGAGAGAAATATAGCGGGAGGGGGAGGGATATTTTATATATATACAGGTTGAGTATCCCCTATCCGAAATGCTCGGGACCGCGAGCATTTCGGATAGGGGAATTTTCCGGTTTTTAGAATAATTTTTTGCAGCCATACTTACCTGTCCCCTGATGATCCCCGGGCGTCCCTCGGTGTCCGCGCAGTCCCCGGGCGTCCACAGCAGGCCTCCGGCATCTTCTCCTGGTCTCCAGCGGTCCCAGGAATGCATTGCGCGAGTGTGCGCGCGCACCGGTGACGTCACCGGCGCAATGCATTCCTGGGACCGCTGGAGACCCTGGAGAAGATGCCGGAGGCCTGCTGTGGACGCCCTGGGACTTGGTAAGTATAAAAAGAGGGTTAGGGGGTTAAAAAAAAAAAAATTCGAATGATTCCAAAAACCACGGTTTTTGGAATAATTCGGATAAGGGATGTCCGGATACCGGATACTCAACCTGTATATATATATATATATATATATATATATATATATATATATATATATATATATATATATATATATAGTATATAATAGGATGCTGTTACTATCTCCCCCCCCCCCCCCCCCCCCCATAGCTGACATTCTGGCAGCCGGTATCCCAACTGTTGGGAAATCATACTGAACCCTGTAATCCACCTTTACTGCAGCCACTGAGTACAGAAAGTCATTCTATATATTCTGTTGGTAGTAACCCATGTTACCCATTCTTTACTAGGCAGCACCATGTAAAGTTGTCATGCTCTGTCTCCATGAATAGACCACACTGCTGCTCACTGGTAGGACAGCGGGACAGTCCCATAGAAAACGCAGGACTGCCCCTTTAAAATCTGAAATTTGGGAGATATGGGTTAATGTAGGTACCAGGGTTGGCTCTATCATTAGGCAGCTTTAGGCAGATGCCTAGGGCACTTCGATCTGGATTGTTGATTGTTTTCTTATTCGCTGAGGATTTTCGCGTCTTCTGCACTTTCTGTGGCAGCTTTTGCCCTGCTGTGGTTGGTAAGTGTAGTTGGATAGTTGGAGACTTGCCCTGGCTGTTGCAGTAGCTCCTGCCCTGCTGTGGTTGGCAGGGGTAAGGTGGATAGTTGGAGACTTGCTTTGGCTGCTGCAGTAGCTCCTGCCCTGCTGTGGTTGGCAGGGGTAAGGTGGATAGTTGAAGACTTGCTCTGGCTGCTACAGCAGCTCCTGCCCTGCTGTGGTTGGACAGGGTAGGTGGACAGTTGGAGACTTGCTCTGGCTGCTATAACAGTTCTGTCCTTCTGTGATTGGGCAGGGAAGGTGAATAGTTAGAGACCTGCTCTGGCTGCTGCATCAGCTCCTGCCATGCTGTGGTTGGACAGGGTAGGTGGACAGTTGGAGACTTGCTCTGGCTGCTATAACAGTTCTGTCCTTCTGTGATTGGGCAGGGAAGGTGAATAGTTAGAGACCTGCTCTGGCTGCTGCATCAGCTCCTGCCCTGCTGTGGATGGTAAGGGTAGGTGGATAGTTGGAGACTTGCTCTGGCTGCTACAGCAGCTCATGCCCTGCTGTGGTTGGGAAGGGTAGGTGGAACAAGAATCGCATAAGCATAAACTTTCATCCATCCCTCGGACGGGCCCTAAGACTAGTTTTCTATAGAGTGTGGGGTAAATGTAATGGCTTGCGACCTGCAGGAATCGGCGGGTTCCCGGTGAGTCTGCCCGATGTTTTACAGTGCAGTAGCAGTCCATTAAAAGGCAAAACCAGAGCCACCTGTATATTTTTGCCATTTTCTGATGTGCCAGAGAGGGAAAAATTATGAATTAAGCAAATCATTCTCTTATTGACATATTATATATATTTTTCCAGGTTATGCACGCACACCAAGACCAGGCGGTGAAGAAGTGGTAAGTGTCACCTTACCTTTTCCAGCAAGTATTGCCAGGAGATGCCCCAACAAACTTTCATTCATAAATAGCAATGATTCTGTAGAAGATAATTTCTATCAGCACTATTTGATACACAATACAGACTGCTATGTGTGTGTATAGGCTTGACGTCCCTCTGTTCTGTAGTGAAGTGCAGTTTAAGGGTGGCTTAAACAAAACTGACCTATGTATTTGACAGCATCATGGCACATCATCCCTTTATAGATATATCTGCTGAAGTTTTGACATTTTCCTCAGCAGAAACGTTGCCTGACTTCAGTTATCTTTACAAATATCATATCATGAACTCTAGTGCATTCTGCGTTATGCTGTCAGCAAATGTAGCGGAAAGGAACAAAGATAGAATTTATTTTCTCAGAGTTCAAAGTGACGCCACACAGGATGCTCTCAGTGCGCAGTGCATTAAGTTAAAGGAGAACTTCACAATTTTTTTCAATCATGTTCCATACTGATCAGACTTAAAATATATTTTCATCATTTTTTCATCTTGCTGCCTTTATGGCTGAAGAATGTCAATCAAACTTCACTGCACTGAAGGCCAGCTATCATACAGCAAGTGTTAGAGGCCTACTGGTATAGGTAGGGCCTGCAAAGTTTAATTGATGGTAGACATACATGGGGGAAAGTTACTAAAATCGACTGCGTACAGGGGCGGATTGGCCCACCGGGAAATGGCCCGGTTTCCCGGTGGGCCGGCCCAAAAGTCATTAAAAAGGGGCCGGCCGCGCTCCCTTCTGGGCTGGCTGAGCCGCAGCACTTTGCCCACTTCCAAAATGGCCGTGGGAGGGCTGCTGCGCATGCGCGCACAGCACCTCCCAGGCTCCCGGTTCCTGTTCCCCCTCTGCCCGGCCAGCACTGAAGAAGCAGCAGCAGGTGAGCCCCCCCGGTGAGCATTATTGCAAAATACCGCCGATGCCACATACATACCGTCGCCGCCCCCCCCCCCTCGAGCGTACATACCGCAGCCTCAGCCGTCCCTCCCTCCCTTCCGCCCCCCCCCCCACTCCCGGGCCGGATTCGGGACCCAATCCGCCCCTGAATGGGTATGAATTTATACCCATTTGATCTTAATTATGGCCAGGAACCCTGCACCGGCCGAATTCTGCTGATTTGCTGTATTTAAGTATGGCAAGCTCAGCTGTATTTGGTTGTATGAATGAGTACACGTCAATAGAACTCGCCCATATATGGCCATAGGGTACTGTCTGATTGCCAAATTTACTTTAATCATTCCTACTGCTGTATTTCGCTACAAATACAGCAGTAAATCCTGCATGGATCAGTCAAATCTCTGCCGGCTTCTCTGTAAAAAAAATAATAAATAATTATTTATTTTTTAAACCCGGTGTAGGGTCCCCCCTCATGAGCATAATCAGCCCTGGGCTCTTAGAGCCGGTGCTGGTTGCAGAAATACAACTGGAAAAAAACTGGGGTCCCTCTATATATCTATAACCAACCCAGGCTCTTGGACTGCTCCTGGTTCCCAAAATATGGGGGACAGAAGGAATAGGGGTCCCCCCGTATTTTGGGAACAATCTCTGGGCTCCAACAGCAAGCAGTGCCATGCCACAGCTCAGGGACACTTATTTTAATAAGGTCCCATGGCCAAAACAGGACAACTGTGGCAGGGTCCATTAGGTAGCTGAGACCCCCCAATAAAGGGGACCCCCTTCCAGGACAGCACAGCCCAGGCTGAAGCACATGGCTGTCCCCGGCGCCCCTTGGCGGTAGACTGGGCTCATGGCATGAAAGCAAGCCACCGAGCCCGAAGCGTGGCGTCAGGCCATCAGGGTGCCTGTACAATTAAAAATCGGGTCAAATCGCATCGCATGCGATCACATGCGATGCGATGCGACCAATACGATGCCGTACGATGGAAATCTTGGGCGCTGTGATAATGCACAAGTACCGGTTTTGGAATTTTGTGGTAGAACTACAAGACCCAGCATGCCTCCCCCACATGCAGGGACTTGGTGAACCACAAATACCAGCATGCGGGGCATTGATGCATCCGCTGGGACTTGTTGTCCCACTACAGAACCAATACCCAACAAAATGGACACAGACACAGAATAAAGCATAATTCTTTTCCATGTACCATACATACTCACCTGTCTTGATCATGGAGGGTCGGTCCACTTGTCCAGTAGAAATTCTAAGGGTATTTGTGAAAAAAATATACTTACAACCTCCCGTGTACACATGGGCTTCCTTCCCCTTAATGCCAGGTCCCGTGTCTTCTGTCACTTGTAGGACCCGGCTGCCAACCAGGGAGAACCACATCTGCAGTGTCAGTCAAGCGGAGCTCACTTTCTATGTAGTACACAGGCAAGGATTCCCCTGTCTAAATAGCCATGAGAACTTTGTGGTTTCCTAAACCACGAAGGTTTATTAGGTCAAGTGTTTGGTCACCATTACCCAAATGTCTTCTTTGGAAATGTGGCATTGGGCCATGTTACTGAATAAATCAACCTACACCTGTGGTTATCACACATGCTTATTGCCAGGGAAGGATTACATGCTCCTTGCCAGGGGAGTTCCATGCTCACGGAATCTGCACTTCAGGGCAGTGCTGCCGTCCCCTGACTGATGCTAGAGGTGCAGGAGACCTCTAGCATCTGTCTCCTCTAAGGCAGACGCCATTTTTAAAGGGAAGCCTCTGCGGCGCTGCTCCCACCACCCCACACCCCTGCATCTCCTGTCCATACTCAGGCACAGCGGAGGAGATGGGACCAGGGGCCCACCCTCTCTCCTCCTCGGCTCCTGGAACTAGCCCTCCCCTATGCCCCTGTTTTTGTGTTGAAGAAGGCAGTACTGTAATTTACATGTATTCATAAAGATTCATTTTATCCCCCCCCCTCCCCCCACCACCCACATCTAAACATAGTTTGCCCAGGTTCAAATCCGTACTATTGTTGTTGTTTTTTCAACTCTATGGGGGAGATGGTATCAAAGCTTAGAAAGAGGTAAAGTGTAAACATATAAAGTACCAACCAATCAACATTTGTCCTTTTTCAAGCACTTTGGGCGGGATGTATTAATATACATTGCCGCCCTTCACCTGCCAGCCGCCGCTATGCTACCGCATATGTACTAACATATGCGGCTAGCATCGGGTTGCGGTGACGGAGACCCCTTCGATACCTGTAATGTGGTGTGCGGGGGTCTCCGTCACATCCCGGCGGCTGTCAGTGTCCCCCTGCGTCTCCTCCTCCCCCCTGCATGTCCTCCTGGCTGTGACACCTGCTGGGGGAGGAGGAGATCGATGGAGGACGGGAGGGGGTGTCGCGCGGACAGCGGACAGCGATAGAAGCCAGGCGGAGACGGGGCGGACAGCTAATGGTACATTAGCCGTCCCCGTTTTAAACCCCTGTTTTACCGCATTTTCCCTTTAGTACATCCCGCCCTTTATCTGTATATCCAAGGTTTTATACATCTCCCCTAACTATGGTCCATAGTGTACACCATGTCTAGGTATACCCGGACTGAATATCATATATTTGTCATAGTCCCATACACCCGCAATACAATTATGAGGTTAATGAATTATCTGCCTGGCAATTACCACCACCCACCAGCACGGTCTCGGTCGACTTGGCGTTGTACTCTTCAGATTGACTAATTAACCTCTCCTATTCCCGGGGACTCACTACAAGACCAGCTCCATGTTGATGATATAATTATTATTAATTTAGTTTCTGTGTTTCATTGTCATTGTTAATTACTTGTCGGTAATCAGCTAATGTTTAATCTTCCATGTTAGATCGCTTTTTTAATTGCTGTGTGATATGATTCTGATGCAGGCTGCAGCCGTCTCCTGATATTAACCTGATAAATCCCAGGCAGGGCAGACACAACAATGAGAGATTCTCCCATGGGTGGATGTATCAGACATTGCATTGCGCAGCTCAGCAATATGGTAAGAAACAGAAAGGAAAGCTCTTCTGACAGCTGTCAGTGTACTATGAGGACTCCCAGGTTTCAGGGTTGTCTACTTTTAAAGTCTCCTCTCTGGGATAAGCCCCGGAGAGGAGACTGTCAGCAGCACTTCGGGGGCGGGGCCTGGTGTAGACGTCATCAAGCCCCGCCCACTAGTACTGCAATTCCCGGGTCTTTGAGAAGGGACAGGGCTATATGACGCAATTTGCATATTTAGCACCGCCCCCTCCTACGAAAATACAAGAATTGCGCTAATTTACCAATGTGGCCAGGGAGATTCCGGGGGTTCCTTAAGCTTTGCTTACCTAAAATATGATTTCTTGTCACAATCTTTAGTGGCTGCCGCTGAGCTTAATCTGCCCCATTGGTAATCTGTACCACACATACAGCCACTGTGGTTCAGCCACAGCAATCGTGGGTGGGAGTACTCAAAAGAATGGAGCAAAGGAAGGTTCTCTGTCTGTTCTAGATTGAGACCAGCAGAGCCGGCCCTAGCCTAAATGACGCCCTAGGCAAGATTTTGGCTGGTGCCCCCTAGCACCGCCACTAGTTTCGCCTCTGACCCTGCTCCCCTTTCCCAGCACCATCAACCCTCATCATAGCAGTTATCATTTTGGTGCTCCTACCCGCAATATTTTAAATAGAAACAGTGCACACATTCGGTGCGCAGCCCAAACAGGGGTGTGTTCTTGCTGGGAAGGGGCATGCCACACAGTAGTGCAACTTTATTCACATTATATCATGCGATGGTGTCCCTTATTCACGTTACATCACACAGTAGTACCACTTTACCTTATATACATTACTCCTCACATTATTCACATTATACCCTTAGAAAAAAATCCTGAGAAAATATTGTATTTTAAGCACCTCCATGGCCAAACTGCAACCCAGCACAAAGCAGTGTGTGCTGGGCAGAGGAGAAGAGCTGCTGCTGTCACTTAAGGGGAGGGAGCCCAGGGCCCCCACTGGGCCCTTCCATCAGACTTTGGCCTGGGTAATTTGTACCCCCTACCCCTTTCTCTTGGCACCCCTGATAATACCACATAGTAATGCCCCTTACACATGACACACATTGATAATGTCCTTATAACCATAATGCCCCTTACACATTATGCCAACCTTTATTAATGCCCTTATAATGACACACATAATGCCCCTTACACATATGCTGCACATTATTAATGCCCTTATACACATGACACACATAATGCCCACTACAAACAATTATACAATCGCTCGGCACAAGCAGCGAGGTGCATCCAACCACAAGTATGTGCAAAGGGAACCATTGGCTTCCGTAGCCACAAAACCACACATGGGCGCAATACCAGGTGATACCACACATCAGTGCAATACTAGGTGTTACCACACATCAACGCAATACCAGGTGTAACCCTACATCAAGGCAATACCAGGTATTACCACACATCAGCTTAATAGCAGGTATTACCACACATCAGCGCAATATCTGGTGCTACCGCACATCAGCGCAATACCAGGTGTTACCACACATCAGTGCAATACCAGGTGTTACCACACATCAGTACAATACCAGGTGTTACCACACATCAGCGCAATACTAGGTATCACTACACATCAGCGCAATACCAGGTGTTACCACACATCAGCGCAATAGCAGGTGTTACCACACATCAGCACAATACCAGGTGTTACCACACATCAGCGCAATACCAGCTGTTACCACACATCAGCGCAATATCAGGTGTTACCACACATCAGCACAATAGCAGGTGTTACCACACATCAGCACAATACCAGTTGTTACCACACATCAGCGCAATACCAGGTGTTACCACACATCAGCGCAATACCAGCTGTTACCACACATCAGTGCAATACCAGCTGTTACCACACATCAGCTCAATATATATCCGGTGTTGCCACACATCAGCACAATACCAGGTGTTACCACAGATCAGCTCAATATATATCTGGTGTTGCCACACATCAGCACAATACCAGGTGTTACCACACATCAGCTCAATATATATCCGGTGTTGCCACACATCAGCTCAATACCAGCTGTTACCACACATCAGCTCAATACCAGCTGTTACCACACATCAGCGCAATACCAGGTTTTACCACACATCAGGGCAATACCAGGTGTTACCACACATCAGCGCAATACCAGGTGTAACCACACATCCGCATAATACCACGTGTTACCACACATCAGTGCAATACCAGCTGTAACCCTACATCAGGGCAATACCAGGTATTACCACACATCAGCGCACTACCAGGTGTTACCACACATCAGCACAATACCAAGGGTTATCACACATCAGCGCAATACCCGCAGTTACCACACATCAGCGCAATACCATCTGTTATCACACATCAGGGTATTACCAGCTGTTACCACACATCAGCTCAATACCAGCTGTTACCACACATCAGCGCAATAACATCAGCACAATAGCAGCTGTTACCACACATCAGCGCAATACCAGCTGTTACCACACATCAGTGCAATACCAGCTGTTACCACAAATCAGCGCAAAACCAGCTGTTACCACACATCAGCGCAATACCAGCTGTTACCACACATCAGCGCAATACCAGGTGTTACCACAAATCAGCGCAATACCAGCTGTTACCACACATCAGCGCAATACCAGCTGTTACCACACATCAGCGCAATACCAGCTGTTACCACACATCAGCGCAATACCAGCTGTTACCACACATCAGCGCAATACCAGCTGTTACCACACATCAGAGCAATACCAGCTGTTACCACACATCAGCGCAATACCAGGTGTAACCACACATCAGCATAATACCACGTGTTACCACACATCAGTGCATTACCACGTGTTACCACACATCAGTGCAATACCAGCTGTAACCCTACATCAGGGCAATACCAGGTATTACCACACATCAGCGCACTACCAGGTGTTACCACACATCAGCACAATACCAAGGGTTATCACACATCAGCGCAATACCCGCAGTTACCACACATCAGCGCAATACCATCTGTTATCACACATCAGGGTATTAGTAGCTGTTACCACACATCAGCTCAATACCAGCTGTTACCACACATCAGCGCAATACCAGCTGTTACCACACATCAGCGCAATAACATCAGCACAATAGCAGCTGTTACCACACATCAGCGCAATACCAGCTGTTACCACACATCAGCGCAATACCAGGTGTTACCACAAATCAGCGCAATACCAGCTGTTACCACACATCAGCGCAATACCAGGTGTTACCACAAATCAGCGCAATACCAGCTGTTACCACACATCAGCGCAATACCAGCTGTTACCACACATCAGCGCAATACCAGCTGTTACCACACATCAGCGCAATACCAGGTGTTACCACAAATCAGCGCAATACCAGCTGTTACCACACATCAGCGCAATACCAGCTGTTACCACTCATCAGCGCAATACCAGCTGTTACCACACATCAGCGCAATACCAGCTGTTACCACACATCAGCGCAATACCAGCTGTTACCACACATCAGAGCAATACCAGCTGTTACCACACATCAGCGCAATACCAGCTGTTACCACACATCAGCGCAATACCAGCTGTTACCACACATCAGCGCAATACCAGCTGTTACCACACATCAGAGCAATACCAGCTGTTACCACACATCAGCGCAATACCAGGTGTAACCACACATCAGCATAATACCACGTGTTACCACACATCAGTGCAATACCACGTGTTACCACACATCAGTGCAATACCAGCTGTAACCCTACATCAGGGCAATACCATGTATTACCACACATCAGCGCACTACCAGGTGTTACCACACATCAGCACAATACCAAGGGTTATCACACATCAGCGCAATACCCGCAGTTACCACACATCAGCGCAATACCATCTGTTATCACACATCAGGGTATTACTAGCTGTTACCACACATCAGCTCAATACCAGCTGTTACCACACATCAGCGCAATACCAGCTGTTACCACACATCAGCGCAATAACATCAGCACAATAGCAGCTGTTACCACACATCAGCGCAATACCAGCTGTTACCACACATCAGCGCAATACCAGGTGTTACCACAAATCAGCGCAATACCAGCTGTTACCACACATCAGCGCAATACCAGGTGTTACCACAAATCAGCGCAATACCAGCTGTTACCACACATCAGCGCAATACCAGCTGTTACCACACATCAGCGCAATACCAGCTGTTACCACACATCAGCGCAATACCAGGTGTTACCACAAATCAGCGCAATACCAGCTGTTACCACACATCAGCGCAATACCAGCTGTTACCACTCATCAGCGCAATACCAACTGTTACCACACATCAGCGCAATACCAGCTGTTACCACACATCAGCGCAATACCAGCTGTTACCACACATCAGAGCAATACCAGCTGTTACCACACATCAGCGCAATACCAGGTGTAACCACACATCAGCATAATACCACGTGTTACCACACATCAGTGCAATACCACGTGTTACCACACATCAGTGCAATACCAGCTGTAACCCTACATCAGGGCAATACCAGGTATTACCACACATCAGCGCACTACCAGGTGTTACCACACATCAGCACAATACCAAGGGTTATCACACATCAGCGCAATACCCGCAGTTACCACACATCAGCGCAATACCATCTGTTATCACACATCAGGGTATTACTAGCTGTTACCACACATCAGCTCAATACCAGCTGTTACCACACATCAGCGCAATACCAGCTGTTACCACACATCAGCACAATAGCAGCTGTTACCACACATCAGTGCAATACCAGCTGTTACCACACATCAGCGCAATACCAGGTGTTACCACAAATCAGCGCAATACCAGCTGTTACCACACATCAGCGCAATACCAGGTGTTACCACAAATCAGCGCAATACCAGCTGTTACCACACATCAGCGCAATACCAGCTGTTACCACACATCAGCGCAATACCAGCTGTTACCACACATGAGCGCAATACCAGCTGTTACCACACATCAGCGCAATACCAGCTGTTACCACACATCAGCGCAATACCAGCTGTTACCACACATCAGCTCAATACCAGCTGTTACCACACATCAGCACAATACCAGCTGTTACCACACATCAGCGCAATAACATCAGCACAATAGCAGCTGTTACCACACATCAGCGCAATACCATCTGTTATCACACATCAGGGTATTACTAGCTGTTACCACACATCAGCTCAATACCAGCTGTTACCACACATCAGCGCAATACCAGCTGTTACCACACATCAGCGCAATAACATCAGCACAATAGCAGCTGTTACCACTTATCAGGGCAATACCAGCTGTTACCACTCATCAGTGCAATACCAGCTGTTACACCACACATCAGCGCAATACCAGCTGTTACCTGACATCAGCGCAATACCAGGTGTTGCCACACATCAGCGCAATACCAGCTGTTACCACACATCAGCGCAATACCAGCTGTTACCACACATCAGCGCAATACCAGCTGTTACCACACATCAGCACAATACCAGCTGTTACCACACATCAGCACAATACCAGCTGTTACCACACATCAGCGCAATACCAGCTGTTACAACACATTTAAAAACTGCAATTACAGATTTCCGTTGGGTCTTTTGGCACGAATACAAGATGTTCATCTAGAGATCACCGTACAACTTGCAGGGCTACTAAATAACACAGTATCAGCTACCTGTAGTTGTCCTGCTCCAACTCGTACCATGATATGGTTTAGTAACCTGCCAATTTATTTCCCCAGCACCGGTCGGGTAAGTGAAGCTCATCCTTGCTTAGTTAATGTCTCAGCATAAAATATGTAGTTTCGCCAGTATAATGTGGCGCAGCTGAATGCAAAATATAATGGGAAATAGAAAAATTGTATTCCTTTTGTTTCATTATAGGAGTAATAAAAATGTGTATGCCCGAACCTATTGCGGAATGCTTTATACTTTACATATCCGGGATGGGATAATAGAATCCAGGACAGCATAAATTACAGCGAGATATTGAGTGAGGTCGAGTCGCAGACTTCTCTATTCTATAATATTCCTCATACTTTAGGCATTGTGACATATCAATTTACTTTTCCCCATTGAGGAACTCAGAATGATGGAGCGAAATCCTATTTACCATATAACCTCTTAAAGGGTATAATTAAGGTTAAAATAATCATAACGTAACAAATTGTATTTTCTCCTAGTGCACATTATTAAAGTATTAGATGCTCTTAATGTGTGAAGAGGGTTCTATAAAGCAATAAGTGAAAAGGGCTAGAAAGTAAAGAATTCTGTGATTGAATGCTTACTTTATTACTGTCGCCGAGAGATCTGTGCAATGCTATTTGTCAGAGTAAATAAAGTTTTTTTTTGTTTTGTATTTTCAAGATGGCACTATTTAATAAGAGGATAATGGTAATCTTTAGTAGTACAGTATTTAAGTAACTGTTTTACTACTGGTAGGACAGGGCAAAGGTAGTTGGTAGTTGTACTGCACCTATTATTTTATACTTACCGCTTCTGAGGCATTTTTAAGGAGTTCCAGCTCAGATTGGTGTTACCTAATGGGGCAGATGTTTTTGGTGTTACCTAATGTGGCAGATGTTTTTGGTGTTACCTAATGTGGCAGATGTTTTTAGGTCCAGTGACCCTTTAAGTCCAGTTCCTTAACGCGTTTCTCCGCACTGGGGTATCTGGCGGTTTCTTCAGAAGGATCTGAAAAACATCTGCCACCCCTTTTCCACCAAAGGCAGCTCACAATTCTGTACCTAGATCCACGATCATGATCGCAACTACGAGCCCCCACAGAGCGCCTTAACCTGACTGACACCCGCCGGGCAGGTCACCGGGAACAGACCGCCCATCCAACCTACTTCAGGTGTGAAACAGGCTCTAACAACTGCGGCCACAGTGGGACAAGCTCGAGAGCACCGGGTGAGTAACAGCAACGGTGGGTGCCTCACAGTGCAGACATCAGTGCCGGCGCGCACCAGAATCCCTTTTCATTTGCTCAATATCCCATCTGAGCGACACTCTATCCCCTCACTGAGGACCGTGCTCCTCTGATGACATCTGGGTATTCTGCTAGAGACGATTTTATACGCTTATCAAACTACTCCAACAACAGCACCAGCTAGATAGTGTGTTCCCTGATTTGTAAAGTCTAGAACTACACTGGTGGTTCCTTATGCCCCATGAGATTGACTGACTTGTTCCCCCCCCCCCCCCCTTGAATCACATTCAGAAGGCGATTTATCCCTCAAACCCTTATTATTCAAAGTGCTGGCCAGCCACTCAAGGTTAGGGTTCATAAGCCTCTAAGCCAAAGTTTTAAGAGGATAATTACCTGTGGAATTAGTGGATAATTGTGGAATTAGTGGATATTGTGGTACTTGTTTCCTAGCACGGCCACAAATCGCGGCCATCGGGGGTCATTTTAGTGGCCTGCGACGCGACCGACGCGATGCCCCATTGAAATGCATTGAAAACAGTGAAAATCGGGTCGGTCGCGTCGTGTGCGGCTAAAAATGCTTAAATGGTCCACATGCGATGGCCGCGATTTCCCCATAGGGAACAATGTTAAATGGGTAACTTTACCCCCGATGACCGCGATTTCCCATAGGAAACAATGTTAAAGGGGTCAATTTACCCAAATCATCATAGGGAACAATGGTAAATGGGCCAGAAAGCCCAAAAAACACCCCTGAACATTGACATGTCCCCCCAAAAGTAGTTCACGCCACCCCGCGATGAACGTGAACCCGAAGCGTGGCGAGCGCAGCGAGTCCGCGAGGGGCGGCGGTACGCGTCCTCCGACCTTTTCATACCCCCACTATCCACTAGGGCGTGGAGTTGAGAATAGAATAGTGTGGCGAGCGCAGCGAGCCACCGTGCCCGAAGCGTGGCGAGCGCAGCGAGCCCCGCGAGGGGACGCGGATACCTTCACAGGTAAACGTGACCCTTCGCGGGCTTCACAGGTATCCGCGTCCCCTCGCGGGGCACGCTGCGCTCGCCACGCTTCGGGCTCGGTGGCTCGCTGCGCTCGCCACACTATTCTATTCTCAACTCCACGCCCTAGTGGATAGTAGGGGTATGAAAAGGTCGGAGGACGCGTACCGCCGCCCCTCGCGGGCTCGCTGCGCTCGCCACGCTTCGGGTTCACGTTGATCACGTGGTGGCGTAAACTACTTTTGGGGGGACATTTCAATGTTCAGGGGTGTTTTTGGCCCATTTACCATTGTTCCTATGATAATTTGGGTAAATTGAGCCATTTCACATTGTTTCCTATGGGAAATCGTGGTCATCGCGGGTAAATTGAGGCATTTAACATTGTTCTCTATGGGGAAATCGCGGGCATCGCGTCTGGCCCATCGCAGCCCATTTTTTAGTGCATGCGATGCCCGCGATGGCCCCGATTTTACCCCCGATGCCCGCGATCATGATCGTTGTGGCCGTGCTAGGAAACAAGTACCGATATTGTTTTTATATGTATTTGTGTATTTTTATTGTCCTTTATTTCACTGTGCTGCTTCTTATTTTCTGATTTTTAACTGTAATAAACCATTTATTATTGAATTAGTGTGCTCTCTGAGAGTTTACTCTCATACTTCTTCTGTGTTTCTTCTGTGTTTGAAAAAAGTCAGGAAGGAGCTGATTGGATGGACGTTTATCTCTCTTTATCACCCTTGCATTTATCTCTTGTTAAGGCTTAATACATCTGCCCCAATATTTCATAGCTGTATCACCTCAGGATAACCGGTAGTGTAGTCAAGCACACCTATTATATAATGATGCCCACAAGCTGATTTTTCCACCAGATCTACCAAGTCCATACCAATTCGATCAAAAGGTAAATAAATGAAAAGGTAATGGAACAAAAAGTGCCTGTCCGTGCCTGTCCCAAACTCCGTGCCAAAGGGTGCCTGTCCTAAACTCTGTCACATGTGCTGTCTTTTGGTGCACTGGATATTCCCTGCAATACCTTTACACTGCAGCATGGATGCCTGGCCACAAGAGCCTTGGTTGAATTCATTGGGGAGTTTTCCTCTCTCCCAAAATGACCACTCCACAAATGCGTATGAGCCACCTTTGGCACCAACTGCTCGGATTTTCTTGAGACCAGTAACTGATCTACCTTTTTCCCCTGCAAATAAGCAACCCGGAAGATTAAATAATTTTTCAGCGTAGCTTTTTTCAGGTGTGGATAGAAGTCTGCTTTTTTATAAGTGGAACAAAGAGGATGGAATTATGGGGAAGAAATCTGTGTGGGGGTCCTTCCATAAACATAACCAGCACTGGACTCTATGAGCCGGTCCTGGTTCTAAAAAATACAGGGGGGAAAAGGAAGGAAGGATTACACCTTTACTTATTAAGGACTTGCTTGAACACAATTTTAGTAAAGACATCGTGAAAATGGTTTCATTCCAAAACATCGCATTAGCAAACGCTGGCTTTCATTACAGCGCTTAAATCTTCCTCTTTTCTACTTTCACAAATGGATTCTTGATAAAAACTTGTGAATGATTTTAATTACAGATAAGTTTAGTTTTAAAGGCCAATGTCTTACTGCCCTGCCTGCTAAGCTGAATTCAATATATCTATATGTTAAAGGTAGCAAGCTAATGTGTAAACAAAGAAAATATTGGAACTCATTGATGTTAATTTAGTCTCAATCAATTCACATTGATCATACTTTACATGCAAATTAAAAGGGGAATCATTTTATCTCCCTCTAAACCCAGTGAATTCTCCAGTCCTTACACACTAGGAAGCTAACAGATATTTTAACCAATGCATCTTTTTTATCACCTTGTAAAAACTAGAACGACCGTTGGGCTAACAACGTTTTTTGTTTTTTTTAAGAAATAAAATCGATCTTATTGGAAAGGTAAGAAGTAGGTAAATTTATTCTCAGAATCTCAGTATAGAACCTTCATTGTGTACACGTTTGCAGAAAAATGTGAACCAACCAAATAGGTAATTAAGAAATGCGCAACATATTGTTATTGACATTGTCCTGGAAATAAATAAATGAATTAGCAAAATTGTTTTTAAACAAAAAAATTACTTTGACAGCAAAACTAAATAAATTAGAACTGTAAAAAATATCACCAGTTCAATCAAACGTAGGCCCATATTCAGATCTGATCGCAGTACAAATTTGATCTCAAAATGGCCAAAACCATGTGCACTGCAGGTGGGGCAGATATAACATGTGCAGAGAGAGTTAAATTTGGGTGGGGTGTGTTGAAACTGAAATCTTAATTGCAGTGTAAAATTAATGAAGCTAGTATTTACCCTGCACAGAAACAAAATAACACACAAATCTAACTCTATACATGTTACATCTGCCCCACCTGCAGTGCACATGGTTTTGCCTATTTTGAGAACACATTTGTACTGCAACCAGATCTGAATAAGGGCCATGGAGCATGGTTATAATAGACTCTCTGGGTATAAGGAACCAACAAATTTCCAGTGAGTGTGCTACAAAATTTAAAGCGGCAATTATTTATGCGGTAAAACCAGCTGAGGCAATAGGAGGAGTGCATTACAGAGGAACCTGAGTTGCTATGCTGACAACCCCAGGCAGGGTTCATATTTGCATAATAGAAAATGTGTGTCTTTCCTGCTTCATTGGCTTCGAAGTATTTCTCCTTTGCAGCCTGGTGCAGCTGACAGCATGTGACTGATTAACAGAGCGTATGTGAGGAACTCCCCTAAGAAGGCAGTGTGGGTGTGTCACCTGCCTGTTAGTCTGGGAGGAGGAGTCTCAGGAATAAAATCCTGCTGGGGTATTCATTCGGAAGGCCAGTGCCAGAAAGGTGACTAAGGAGAAGGTCTCTGTTAGTGATAGGGTCATTTGGGAAGCTTCTGGGAGGAGCCAAGTATCTTGGTCCATGTCTTGATTGAATACAAACCGTAACCCACCCACCCTTGGATCTATTCTTCAGTGTACCTGTGGTCCTATTTTTATTGGTTTTTGGTAATAAAAGTATTTTTCAAGTTAAAGAAACCCAGATGTGCTTTGAAAATTCCTGTGAATTGTGAGTTACCGGTACGCTTACCTAAAAAAGAAACCTTTATATGTCTTACACCATTTAATCCGAGTGAGTGAAAATGTATGCTTAATTGAATTACTTGGACACCCTGGTGGAGTCTGGTGAAGGTCATATAAAATCACCATAAAAGATACCTTTATGAGCTTCAGACACACACTACTTCTGTGAGTGTAGTAAGTTCTACTCTTGTTTCGTATATATGTTTTGAAAAATGAAAATTACAGTCCTACACATTTAACCCTTCTCTTTGCCTCACATATACACCATCTGTGAGAACGGGAGAAGGAGAAAGTTCACATACAGACAGCGCTTGGAATATATCCATATTCATTTCTGTATATCATTGTTTTACTTGTTTTGGTTGAACAAGCTTTTTGGTTATATCAAGCTGCTCCTCTGTTTTTGCGCCTTGGAAACCTCCAGTGTTTTATATTTCATATGATGGTTACTGGTCTGTGGTCACCTTAACAAAACCTTACCCGCCCCTGTGCAGGGATTCAAACGGATGTGTGTGGGTACAAACGCCCACACAGAGGAGATATCATTCGACGGTTCCTTACCTTCTGTCCCTGCCGCTCAATGCTGCCGCATGACCCAGGAGTCACCTGACGGCTGCAAGGATTTTTGTGACCATCCGAACTGTGCGAGCTGGGATGAATCAGCCCCTATGTCCATTGGCTTAAAGCGGTGTCACAAGGGGGTGCACTGAAGTATCCCCCTTTGGAGGCGATGACACTAAAACATTGGGTACTCCACAATGATAGGAGCAAGTTGCTGCACTTTGACATTAACCCTCAGTGCCTGGGTCTGTTACTGAGAAGCAGCTGGCATTGCAGTTAGGGGCTCTAGGAGAAACCCAGCATCTCTGGGGATACATGTCTGGGGATGCTAGGCACACCGCCAAAGTCATGGCAAAGGAGGATCCCATGAACCACCCCCATTTTTGCGAGGCTATGCCCCCTTTAGTCACACCCATTGAACGTGCGCACTGGGCGTCTATTACCCACTCAGGGTGACGCAGACCCAGATGCCGCCACTGATTACGGCCATATGCAGATTTGAGCCCATGCACAGACAAGTTTTCCAGCCACACTGGACTAATACATAGGGTGGATGCAGGGACGGCATTGGACTCAATCGGCAATTTTCAATCTGCACATGCATCCAAGTCACACTGTGCATGTGTCCCACCCAGTGGCGGCTCCAGAGGAGGGGCTGCAGCATAGTCCAAAAGTCAAATAGGGGAGAAACACCAACTGCGAGTGAGTCAGTTGGAAATGGCAGTTGGTGTTTCTCCCCTATTTGAATTTTGAACTATGCTGCAGCCTCACCTGGTCTCAATAGTTACTCTCTTAACCCCTTCCCGACATTTGACGTACATTTACGTCATGGTCGGGAAGTACTTCCCGACACATGGCGTAAATGTACGTCATGGCATTTAACTGTCACCGCGTCTATAGACGCGGTGACAGTTTCAACATGTCTGCTGTCCCTGACAGCAGACATGTCCGTGCATGCCCAGGGGGGGCTGCGATGCCGCCCCCCCGTCGGCGATCGCTGTGATTGGCTGTTCAGTGTGAACAGCCAATTACAGCGTTTTCCTGTGTCACCGGCGAATAACGTTCGCCGGTGACACGGGATCAGAGGTGATTGGTGCTGTAAAGTACAGCACCAATCACCGCGGGGTGTAAGGGTGACACTGGTGTCACCCCACCGCACCCCGCCCGCCCCCAAAGGCCGTGATTGGTTCGTCGGACCGACGGACCAATCACAGCCAAGGAGGGGGATTTAAACTAACGGTGACTGCACTGCAGACGCCATTCCGGTCTGGAATAGCGTGCAGTGCGGTCACCGTACCTCCCTGCTGCCATACTGACCAGAACCTTGCTCCATAGCTTGCTCCATACTTACCTGATCGCTGCTTCATCACTGCTTCCTGGATCCTGTTACTACTTGTGCCTTCCTGTGAAATTGTGCTGCTGCAGTGTACTAGCTAGATAGAGAGAGATAGATAGAGAGAGATAGATAGAGAGATAGAGAGAGATAGAGAGAGATAGAGAGAGATAGAGAGAGAGATAGTGTCAGAGAGTGCTATATTTTGTGCTGCTGCAGTGTGATCTAGTTATAGATAGAGAGAGAGAGATAGAGAGAGAGAGATAGATAGAGAGGCCTAGTGACAGAGTGCTATATTTTGTGCTGCTGCAGTGTGATAGTTATAGAGAGATAGAGAGAGATAGAGAGAGATAGAGAGAGAGATAGTGTCAGAGAGTGCTATATTTTGTGCTGCTGCAGTGTGATATAGTTATAGATAGAGAGAGATAGAGAGAGAGAGATAGATAGAGAGGCCTAGTGACAGAGTGCTATATTTTGTGCTGCTGCAGTGTGATAGTTATAGAGAGATAGAGAGAGATAGAGAGAGAGAGATAGAGAGAGATAGTGACAGATTGTGCTATATATTTTTGATATAACTGACTGCTGCCCCCTCCTTTTGTGCTGATCAGTATAAATTAACTGATCAGCAACTTTTTGGGGGCGCAGTTTTTTTTTTATATATAGATATACCTGTCAGTGCTGCTGCTGCAGTGTCATAGAGTGATAGATAGTGAGAGATAGAGAGATAGAGAGAGATAGTGACAGAGAGTGATAGAGAGTGCTAAATTTTTTGTCTGCTGCCCCCGCCTTTTGTGCTGATCACTATATCTGAGGTGATCAGCAACTTTTTTGGGGGTACAGAGGTTTTTTTTTTTTTATATATACCTGTCAGTTGCACCAAAGGTTGTGCACCTGCTGCACCTCACTGGTAATCAGTGTCGCATCACTGATCACCTTTTTTTTTTGTGTGTGTGCTGTGGGGTCTTTTTTTAATTTTTTTTTTACACACACTGTGATTTTGTGGGTGTCCTGTGGCCGCTGTGCGCTGATCAGTGACGTACATCACTGATCATCTTTTTCGGCACAGGGTTGATCTATATTTTTTTTTTTTTGATCAAATTCCTGTTGCCTTTGAGCGCTGTTCAGTGACAGACGTTACTGACCAACATCTGTGCTCAATTTTTGGCGCAGGACCTTTTTTTTTTTTTTAACCCCTTAAATTTTTTATTTTTAACCCCTTCATTTTTTTTTTTTTATTGGTATAAAGTATTTTTTTTTTTCTGCACCACATACACACTACACACTACATACCCCCCGGATTGAAATAAAGTTTGTACCCCCCCCTACACTATACACGTGTTGAAACATTTCACTACCAGTAACACAAAAATAAAAATGGCATCCCAAATGTCCTCCCAAATGTCCTCCCAAATGTCCTCCCAGTCATCCAGGAGAATGTATTCAGCGGAGGAGGCATATGCCCTGCTTGCTTCTGACTCTGACACAGCCAGTGATGCAAGCGGGGAATTTGAAGGATTCGCCTTAAGCTCCTCTTCCTCCTCTGGTGATGAGGGACCCCCTCAAAGACGCCCCCGTAGAGCAGCTGAGACCCCCCCCCCAATAATTGATCTCGTATGGACCCCACCACCAGACAATTTTGAGCCCCAGGTTCCTGAGTTTTTGGCCATGCCAGGAATCCAATTTGATTCCACAGGTCTCAGAGAAATTGACTTTTTCAAATTATTTTTCTCTGATGATTTTATAAATTTAATGGTGGACCAAACTAATTTATATGCCCAGCAGTTTATTGCTCAAAACCCCACGTCATCATTTGCTAGGTGGACCCCTGTAGATGCAGTAGAGATGATGACGTTTTGGGGTCTGGTGTTTCATATGGGCATAGTAAAAAAGCCAGAAATTAGGCAATATTGGAGTACAGATGTTCTGTACAGTACTCCATTTTACCGTATGGCCATGACCCGGACTCGATTTGAGACAATTCTTAAATTTATACATTACACCGATAATGCACAGTGCCCACCCAGAGATGATCCCACCTTTGACCGGCTATTCAAAGTCAGGCCGGTCATTGATCATTTCAGTGCCAAATTTGAAGAGGTGTACATCCCTGAAAAATTTATTTGTATCGACGAGTCCCTTATACATTTTAAAGGAAGGGTTAAATTCCGCCAGTACCTTCCCAGTAAGAGGGCAAGGTATGGCATAAAAATGTACAAACTGTGTGAAAGCACCTCAGGGTACACCCACAGGTTTAGGGTTTATGAAGGGAAGGATTCAAGAATTGAACCGCCAGAATGCCCCCCCTCCCTCGTAGGTGTTAGTGGGAAAATTGTCTGGGATTTAGTGCACCCCTTCCTGGATAAAGGTTATCACCTCTATGTGGATAACTTTTACACCAGCATCCCCCTGTTTAAGGCCCTTGGTTCAAGAGGTACAGCAGCTTGCGGTACTGTGCGCAAGAACCAAAGAGGCCTCCCAAAAACGCACATTGCCCAAGTAATGAGAAGGGGTGAAAGCAGGGGAATATGCACCGAAAATATGTTGTTGGTCAAATATAAGGACAAGAGGGATGTCCTTATACTGACAACAATTCACGGAGACAGTACCACCTCCGTCCCTGTACGAGGTACCAGTACCCACACCTCCAAACCTAATTGTATCCTGGATTACAATAGGTACATGGGCGGAGTGGATCTTTCAGATCAGGTACTGAAGCCGTACAGTGCCCTGCGGAAAACAAAAATCTGGTACAAGAAGGTGGCCGTGTATATCATCCAGATGGCACTGTATAACGCTTACGTGCTATTCCGTTCTACCGGCCAGAGGGGGACATTTATGCACTTTCAAGAGGAAGTCATAAAGGGCCTAATATTTGGGAACCAGCAGGCAGAGGGCCCCAGTACTTCTAGTACTGGCCCCCGTATTGTACCAGGGCAGCATTTTCCTGATGAAATCCCCTCCACTGGAAAAAAGGGCAGGACACAAAAAAGGTGCAAAGTTTGCTATAAAAAGGGAATAAGAAAGCAAACTATTTTCCAGTGTGACACTTGCCCCGACAAACCCGGCCTATGTATAAAGGAGTGTTTTAAAATATACCACACATCTATGGAATATTAGGTTCATAATTTCACCGTGCTTCGGGGGTCTTGCTAATGCCACATAGCACCCACCATTCATTCCACCAGAATCTGAGCCGCAAAATCCAAAAATCACTCCTTCCCTTCTGAGTCCTGCCATGCACCCAACTGGTATTTTTTGGTCACATGTGAGGCATTGCCGTACTCGGGAGAAATTGGGGCACATATTTTGGGGTGCTTTGTCTCCTTCATTCCTTGTGAAAATGAAAAATTTTGAGCCAGAACTGCATTTTTGTGTAAAAAAATGTAATTTTTCATGTTCACTGCCCACTTGTATCAAAATTGGTGAAACCCCTGGGGGTTTGAAATGTACACTATACCCCTAGATGAATTCCCTGAGGGGTGTAGTTTGCAAAATGGGGTCACTTGTGGGGGGGTTCCACTGTATTGGTGCTTTGGGGGTCTTGCTAATGCGACATAGCACCCACCATCATTCCACCAGAATTTGTGCTGCAAAATCCAAATATCACTCCTTCCCTTCTGAGTCCTGCCACTTTTTGGTCACACATGAGGCATTGCCGTACTCGGGAGAAATTGGGGCACAGATTTTGGGGTGCTTTGTCTCCTTCATTCCTTCTGAAAATGAAAAATTTTGAGCCAGAACTGCATTTTTGTGTAAAAAAATGTAATTTTTCATTTTCACTGCCCACTTGTATCAAAATTGGTGAAACCCCTGGGGGTTTGAAATGTACACTATACCCCTAGATGAATTCCCTGAGGGGTGTAGTTTGCAAAATGGGGTGACTTGTGGGGGGGTTCCACTGTATTGGTGCAACATAGCACCCACCATTCATTCCACCAGAATCTGTGCTGCAAAATCCAAAAATCACTCCTTCCCTTCTGAGTCCTGCCATGCACCCAACTGGTATTTTTTGGTCACATGTGAGGCATTGCCGTACTCGGGAGAAATTGGGGCACAGATTTTGGGGTGCTTTTTCTCCTTCATACCTTCTGAAAATGAAAAATTTTGAGCCAGAACTGCATTTTTGTGTAAAAAATGTAATTTTTCTTTTTCACTGCCCACTTGTATCAAAATTGGTGAAACCCCTGGGGGTTTGAAATGTACACTATACCCCTAGATGAATTCCCTGAGGGGTGTAGTTTGCAAAATGGGGTCACTTGTGGGGGGGTTCCACTGTATTGGTGCTTGGGGGGTCTTGCTAATGCGACATAGCACCCACCAAAATTCCACCAGAATCTGAGCTGCAAAATCCAAAAATCACTCCTTCCCTTTTGAGTCCTGCCATGCACCCAACTGGTATTTTTTGGTCACATGTGAGGCATTGCCGTACTCGGGAGAAATTGGGGCACAGATTTTGGGGTGCTTTTTCTCCTTCATACCTTCTGAAAATGAAAAATTTTGAGCCAGAACTGCATTTTTGTGTAAAAAATGTAATTTTTCATGTTCACTGCCCACTTGTATCAAAATTGGTGAAACCCCTGGGGGTTTGAAATGTACACTATACCCCTAGATGAATTCCCTGAGGGGTGTAGTTTGCAAAATGGGGTCACTTGTGGGGGGGTTCCACTGTATTGGTGCTTGGGGGGTCTTGCTAATGCAACATAGCACCCACCAAAATTCCACCAGAATCTGAGCTGCAAAATCCAAAAATCACTCCTTCCCTTCTGAGTCCTGCCATGCACCCAACTGGTATTTTTTGGTCACATGTGAGGCATTGCCGTACTCGGGAGAAATTGGGGCACAGATTTTGGGGTGCTTTGTCTCCTTCATACCTTCTGAAAATGAAAAATTTGGAGCCAGAACTGCATTTTTTGTGTAAAAAAATGTAATTTTTCATTTTCACTGCCCACTTGTATCAAAATTGGTGAAACCCCTGGGGGTTTGAAATGTACACTATACCCCTAGATGAATTCCCTGAGGGGTGTACTTTGCAAAATGGGGTGACTTGTGGGGGGGTTCCACTGTATTGGTGCAACATAGCACCCACCATTCATTCCACCAGAATCTGTGCTGCAAAATCAAAAAATCACTCCTTCCGTTCTGAGTCCTGCCATGCACCCAACTGGTATTTTTTGGTCACATGTGAGGCATTGCCGTACTCGGGAGAAATTGGGGCACAGATTTTGGGGTGCTTTTTCTCCTTCATACCTTCTGAAAATGAAAAATTTCGAGCCAGAACTGCATTTTTGTGTAAAAAATGTAATTTTTCAATTTCACTGCCCACTTGTATCAAAATTGGTGAAACCCCTGGGGGTTTGAAATGTACACTATACCCCTAGATGAATTCCCTGAGGGGTGTAGTTTTCAAAATGGGGTGACTTGTGGGGGGGTTCCACTGTATTGGTGCTTGGGGGGTCTTGCTAATGCGACATAGCACCCACCAAAATTCCACCAGAATCTGAGCCGCAAAATCCAAAAATCACTCCTTCCGTTCTGAGTCCTGCCATGCACCCAACTGGTATTTTTTGGTCACATGTGAGGCATTGCCGTACTCGGGAGAAATTGGGGCACATATTTTGGGGTGCTTTTTCTCCTTCATACCTTCTGAAAATGAAAAATTTTGAGCCAGAACTGCATTTTTGTGTAAAAAAATGTAATTTTTCATTTTCACTGCCCACTTGTATCAAAATTGGTGAAACCCCTGGGGGTTTGAAATGTACACTATACCCCTAGATGAATTCCCTGAGGGGTGTACTTTGCAAAATGGGGTGACTTGTGGGGGGGTTCCACTGTATTGGTGCAACATAGCACCCACCATTCATTCCACCAGAATCTGTGCTGCAAAATCCAAAAATCACTCCTTCCCTTCTGAGTCCTGCCATGCACCCAACTGGTATTTTTTGGTCACATGTGAGGCATTGCCGTACTCGGGAGAAATTGGGGCACAGATTTTGGGGTGCTTTTTCTCCTTCATACCTTCTGAAAATGAAAAATTTTGAGCCAGAACTGCATTTTTGTGTAAAAAAATGTAATTTTTCATTTTCACTGCCCACTTGTATCAAAATTGGTGAAACCCCTGGGGGTTTGAAATGTACACTATACCCCTAGATGAATTCCCTGAGGGGTGTAGTTTTCAAAATGGGGTGACTTGTGGGGGGGTTCCACTGTATTGGTGCTTGGGGGGTCTTGCTAATGCGACATAGCACCCACCAAAATTCCACCAGAATCTGAGCTGCAAAATCCAAAAATCACTCCTTCCCTTCTGAGTCCTGCCATGCACCCAACTGGTATTTTTTGGTCACATGTGAGGCATTGCCGTACTCGGGAGAAATTGGGGCACAGATTTTGGGGTGCTTTGTCTCCTTCATACCTTCTGAAAATGACAAATTTGGAGCCAGAACTGCATTTTTGTGTAAAAAAAATAATTTTTCATTTTCACTGCCCAGTTGTACCACAATTGGTGAAACCCCTGGGGGTTTGAAATGTACACTATACCCCTAGATGAATTCCCTGAGGGGTGTAGTTTGCAAAATGGGGTCACTTGTGGGGGGGTTCCTAACTTTTAGCATCTTATGGTGCCTTGAAACCTACATGGTGCCTAAAAAATAATCTCATAAAAAGGAGGCTCCAAAATCAAGTAGGTGCTCCTTCTATTATGAAGCCTGTGGTTTGGTCACCGTGCACACTAGGGCCACATATAGGATATTTATGAAAACAAAAGAATTGGGGGAATCAATTTTTAGTCACATTTCTCTAGTAAAATGTACTGTGTTCCTTATAAAAATGTATTAAAATTGCAAATCTGCAAAAAAAAAGAAATTTTGAAATTTCACCTACACTTTGTTTTAATTCCTGTGAAACACCTAAAGGGTTAACAAACTTCCAAAATGCTGTTTTGAATACTGTGAGGGGTGCAGTTTTTGAAATGGCATCATTTATGGGGGTGTCTCACATACAAGTCCCTCAAAGTTACATCAGAACTGAACTGGTCCCTAAAAAAATCAGTGTTTGAAATTTTCTTGAAAATTTGAGAATTTGCTATTCATATTGTAAGCCTCCTAGTGTCCCAAAAAATTAAAAGGAAGTTGAAATAATGATGTCAACATAAAGTAGACATATGGTCTATGTTAGTTATTCACTATTTTGAGTGGTAAGATTATTTGTCTCACAAGCAGAAAATTTAACATTTTGCAAATCGCTAAATTTTCCATTTTTTCACGATATTTTGGTATTTTTCACAAAAAAACACAGACTGTATCGACCCAAATTTACCACTAATTTGAAGTACAATGTGTCACGAAAAAACAATCTCAAAATCACTGGGATAAGTAAAAGCAAAAAAAAGTTATCCCCACTTAAGTGAGACATGTCAGATTTGAAAAAAAGGGCTCTGTCAGGAACGCAAAAACTGGCTCTGTCAGGAAGGGGTTAATATGCAGATCAAAACTGCAATTTTGGCATGCATTTCTGTGTGGTATGGGTGTGAATGGCTAGCCAGGTGTAGGCCAGATGCGAGCATGTTGCAGTTGGTTATAAATGCAGTTGCACTGATGGCAGCGGCGATGTCCTTATAGAGATTCTGCACCTCGAAAAGGCAAATTGAGCTCTTTAGCTAAACCCTTGAAATGAATTAATAACAGCTGTAACGGCCACTATGTAGTGGTATGATCAGAGTGGAAGGGGTTGGTGTGGTACCCCGGGTGCTCTCCCCTGGCACCTTGTGCTTTTCCATTTGATCCTATCCCCTGGCACACTCTCCACCTCTTCACTGGCAGTCTGTGTTTTTATTTTTACAGTATCTCTCCCCTGGCACCCTCTCCTTTGTCCCTGGCCCACTGTGCCCAGTGACAGACTGGGACGGCAATGTGTGACGCCATGACGCGGTGGGCAGGTCCGGCATGTGACATCATGACGCAGAGGATGACGTCAGCCCACATGGCTCCTCTGGGAACAGAACCGAAGAAAGCCTCACTCTCAGCCTCCGCTACTGACTGCCCAGCAGCACTGAAGGTTTGTGTCAGGCCCCGCCCCCCTAAAATGTGGGTAGGGTCATAAATCATCGGGGCCTACCAGGAAATCACCCGGTTCCCCACTGGGCCAGTCCAAGCCTGCCTGTGTTCTCCAGTGGCACTCCTCTGGCATCCTGTCAGCTCTATTGGCACCATGTACCCTTCCTGGCATGCTGTATATTTCATGGTACCTTCATGTCATTGGATGTAGCTTCTGCCCTGATCCCCTTAATTTACAGCACTGAAAAATATGCAAGTTCAGTACTTTATAAAGAAGATGGTGATGATAATAATAATAATAATAATAATAATAATAATAATAATAATAATAATTAGTGCAGTTTTAAGCTCCATCTTACATGTTTCTAACTTTCTATCCATTCGAAATCAAAGATTATCCTCTTGCTTAACTGATCTAAAGAAAAATTATTTAGTCATAATGTTCTCAGTCAATAAATGCTTATTTAATGCTTCCAAATGGCCGGGTTTGCAGAGTAAAAGATGTAGATCTAAGTAAGAATTGTTCCAGTCTTGGTTTCATCATTTCTAATAACAACTGAAGGTACTTGTTTCCTAGCACGGAGCCCATCGTGGGTCATCGCATACCTTAACTTAAGGTATGTGATGGACGCGATGGACCCGATTTTCTGTATATTTTGAGCCTTTATTGCCGGCAATGAGAAAATCGCATTGATCTCGTCCATCGCATGCCATTATAATGACATGCGATTCGACAGACACGATCAACGCAATTTTACATAGGGTACAATGTTAAATGGCCCAATGGACCCTATTTTTTATTGTATACCCACCCTTATGGGTATTTTACATGTGAAATGCCCCCCCCATTGTTAACGTCACCCCACTATTGACGACAACCCGAAGCGTGGCGAGAGCAGCGAGCCCGCGAGGGACGGCGGTACGCGTCCTCCGACCTTTTCATACCCCCACTATCCACGTCGGCGTGGAGTTGATTTTATAAAGTGTGGCGAGCGCAGCGAGCCACCGAGCCCGAAGTGTGGCGAGCGCAGCGTGCCCCGCGAGGGGACGCGTAATACCTGTGAAGTAATGCACGTCCCCTCGCGGGGCTCTCTGTGCTCGCCATGCTTCGGGCTCGGTGGCTCGCTGCGCTCGCCACACTGCGCTCGCCACACTATATATTGGGGCCAATGTAAAATCAGGTCACAGGGACCATTCCAATGTAAAAAATAGTGTCGATCGCATTGATTACATCGCATGCGATTTGGTTGCATGCGATGCGATTAACGCGATTTTTTGGGTCCAGATGCCTGCAATTAAAATAGCTGGCGCCATGCTAGGAAACAAGTACCCAACTGAACACAAAATAAGTTTCACTAGTTAATAATGGACCGCACTTGCCATCCTTTTAAAAGTAGTTTCAGAGAGATTGGTATATGCGATCCTTAGCAATACAAATGCAGGAGGAAGCGCATAGCAACCCCTGCCTGCATTTGTAATTGCATCAACTGCGATGCGATCGCAATTCTAGATGAACATCATGACCATCAATTGAGATGTTCAGCTGTGACAGCAACCTGGGTAAGTCTGAAATTACTCAGACTTGCAATTATTTATTATCCGTTATTTATATAATGCACACATATTCCGCAGAGAATATTTGAACATTCACATCAGTCCCTGCCCCAGTGGAGTTTACAATCTATATTCCCAACCACATGTACACACACACAGACATTCTAGGGTTAATTTTGTTGGGAGCCAATTAACATACCAGTATATTTTTGATTGTGTGAGGAAAGCATGGGGAGAATATACAAACTCTGCACAGTTAGGACCATGGTGGGAATTGCTGCCCAACTGACCCACATCCAGCCAGAAGGACACAGGGGGGAAATAATAAGTGAGAGTTAGGAAAGTTGGAGAGATATAAAGGGAGAAATGTAGAGAAAGGTAGAAACAGAGGGAGAGTGAATGTAACCTGTGCAGAAAGATATACATTTGTGTGTGTTATCTCACATCTAAAATGTAGTGTAAAGCTCCTCCTACTGTATCTTGACCATAGACCACAGTTTGGACTTTAGCTCTGGCCCACTGGCTCTAAAATAAACCTTGGTACTCTTTACCTAGAAGGGCGCCCATCGCGGCCATCTCGGGCATTGAATGCACTAAAAAATCGGGTGCGATGCGGCCGACGCGATGCCCGTGATTTCCCATAGGGAACAATGTTAAATGTCCCAATTGACCCGATTTTTCCATAGGAAACAATGTTAAATGGGCCACAGAGGCTAAATAGGCACCCTGAAGTGTGAAATGGCCCCCACAATTGTTAACGCCACCCAACGATCAACGTCAACCCGAAGCGTGGTGAGCGCAGCGAGCCCGCAATGGGCGGCGGTACGCGTCCTACGACCTTTTCATACCCCCACTATCCACGTCGGCGTGGAGTTGAGAATAGAAAGTGTGGCGAGCGCAGCGAGCCACTGAGCCCGAAGCGTGGCGAGCGGATACCTTCACAGGTATCCGCATCCCCTCGCGGGCTTCACAGCTGTCCGCGTCCCCTCGCGGGGCTCGCTGCACTCGCCACACTTCGGGCTCAGTGGCTCGCTGCGCTTGCCACACTTTCTATTCTCAACTCCACGCCGACGTGGATAGTGGAGGTATGAAAAGGTCGTAGGACGCGTACCGCCACCCCTTGCGGGCTCGCTGCGCTCGCCACGATTCGGGTTCACGTTGATCGTGGGGTGGCGTTAACAATTGTGGGGGCCATTTCACACTTCAGGGTGCCTATTTGGCCTCTGTGGGCCATTTAACATTGTTTCCTATGGAAAAATTGGGTCAGTTGAGACATTGAACAGGAAAATCGTGTCAATTGGGACATTTAACATTGTTCCCTATGGGAAATCGCGGGGCATCGCGTCGGTCGCATCGCACCCGATTTTTTAGTGCATTCAATGCCCCCGATGGCCCCGATTTTTTACTAACGATGCCCAGGATCAAAATCGTGGGCGTCCTTCTAAGTAAAGAGTACCTAAACCTTCACTGCTGACACAACCACAATCTCAATACTCTTCCGTTGTGACCAGCGCCTAGGCCCGGCACTACCATATGCCAGCTTTAGGCAACTGCCTATCTGCACCAGATTCTGAATCTACAGTAATTATCTCAAAATTAAGGATGACTCTGAGAGAGGCGTCCTTGTTGATCATAATGCAAATGAAAGGTGTGGAAATTCTAAGACTATCACTTGAGGTTCTGGAAAGTCGGTATTGGTGTTTGGGTGGTGGGAGCAGCAAGCTAGAGTTTTGCCTAGGGTGCCCTGCCAGCACCTCTCACTTTTACACACACATTGGGCGGGATGTACCAAGCAGCGGCGGTACATCCCACCACCCATCGCGCCGATGCTCGCAGCATATGTACTAACATATGCGGTGAGCAACGCAAAGGGCAGCTCTCCCGACAAGGGCTGCCCTTTTGCGAACCCCACCGCTGCTGACTCCCGCGGTGCATGCTGGGAGCGATCAGTGTCGGATCCCTCACACAGCAGCGCTGCGAAGAGAAGCCCATAGGCTACTATAGGGTTACGCCAGCTAGAGCTGGTGTTACCACCGCAGCGGAGCCCCACCGGTAGGAGCTTTAGTTAATTTCAGAATGCAGTAAAGACCCCAAAAACGGGGGTTTTATCGCATTTTTTTTGTTTAGTGCATCCCGCCTATTGAATGTTAGTACGCTAGTTTTTCTTTAAATTAAACATGCTTGTGTTCTACTTTACCTTTGAGGACCTTTCAGATGTGAACTTGGGTGAACTTGACGTCAAATCTATCTTCTTTTTTTTAACGAAAGCTATAGTAACTTTAAACATATTAATTTGTAGATAGTTAATTACAGATAACAATCGACTAATGGGAGCGACACTATTTGCAATAACTCGGAGCTCGCGCAAAGCGACGTTCTCGGTAAACACATCACGAGCTGATGATATTTTCAACCCTTCTATTTCTGCATCTTGGAAATATAATGAAAGTGTGCTCGTATGTATAAGATGGAAACAATAAAGGGAGAAATTGAATATATTAAGTACATCTAGCAACCCGGCTTTGATTACCTCTGACTGAAGGATATTTGGAAACCACTAGGGTCCCTTCAAGTGTTATGATTTGGTAAATTCAGCCCCCGTGTGCTATAAATCAAGCTCCCTTATTGAAATTGAATTGATATTTTGCAAACTTCATTTGTGTATAATGTGATCTGACAGGGACAAACGCGGGAGAGAATTGTTTCCAAACCCTCTGCAAATGAAACATATTATTGGATAAATACGTATTTCTTTCCCTCTCTTCCTACGCCGTATCCACAGCGTCTTCATGGCCCGAATATGTATCATGGTATTTTTTTTTTTTTCTTTTCCATGGGTAATTGAATAGATTCAATCATGAGTGGGCCCATTGCCGTAATGGCGAAATTGAAATGGAAAAATAATTTTAGCCTTGAACGTCATGGGAAGTGTCCGGTGTTGTCCGTGAATGAAAGAGATACACAGAGATTCTTTTCTGATTACTGGAGCCTCTCTCAATAACAATCCTCAGATATAATGCCAGCTTTTTCCAATTTTACAGGCCCGCGGCAGGACTCAGATGTGCTACATATTAATTTCCCTTTGCAGAAAATTTGCTCAGCTTTGCCTCAAATTCAGTTAGCCGGATTGATGAAAGAGGCAAAAGGATACGACATTTACTGATTCACTCTTTTCACCTTTGATTAGTTCAACCAGTGAATTATTCTTGCCCTGTCAGTGTGCGATTAAAGAAGGTACGACCGGGGGCGCGAGCACACACTTCCTCATTGTAATGGAGAGGAGATACTGGCTGTGCTGTGAGTGGCCTAGAGAAGGCCTAGGAACATTTCAATGCTGCACCTCTAATGTTCTAACACATCAGCCTTGCAGTAACCATTTCTCATACTGACAAAACTCCGAGTAACTAAAGGCCCTATTCAGACCTGTTTGCCAATCTGTGTACAACCTAGCGAACGGGTCAGCGCTGCCCGGGCCGGAACTAGGATTTCTGGCGCCCGGGACAAGCAAATAATTTGGTGCCCCCCCAACAAAAAAAACTTCTGTTGGGTGGCCTGATAGCAGCTGATAGGGAGAGGAGGGGTTTGAAACAGCTATGACAGCAGACATCACTGTGTCTCTACTAACCTCCCCCTTCCACCTGTACAGGTGGGACTGGGTACCTAGCTGCTTAGTCCCTTCCGTCGGATGGTGCAGCACAAGTGTGAAAGGAGAGTGCAGAGATAGAGAGAAAGGACAGCGCAGAGATGGAGAAAGAAGAACCCAGAGAGTAAGGAGAGCCCAGTGCGAGAGAGAGAAAGGAGAGCACAGAGATGGAGAAAGGAGAGCCCAGATAGTAAGGAGAGCAAAGAGAGAGAGAGAGAGAGAGAGGAGAGCACAGAGATGGAGAAAGGAGAGCCCAGAGAGTAAGGAGAGCCCAGAGAGTAAGGAGAGCACAGAGAGAGAGAGAGAGAGAGAGAGAGAGAGAGAGAGAGAGAGAAAGGACAGTAAGCTGAGTAAGGAGAGAAAGAAGAGCGCAAACAGGGAGAGAAAGGAGAGCACAGAGAGAGAGAGGAGAGCACAGAGATGGAGAAAGGAGAGCACAGAGAGTAAGTAGAGCCCAGAGAGTAAGGAGAGCACAGAAAGAGAGAGAGAGAAAGGAGAGTAAGCAGAGTAAGGAGAGTGCAGAGAGAGAGAAGGGAGAGCACAGAGAGAGAGAGAGAGAGAGAGGAGAGCACAGAGATGGAGAAAGGAGAGCCCAGAGAGTAAGGAGAGCCCAGAGAGTAAGCAGAGCAAAGAGAGTAAGGAGAGCGCAGAGAGTAAGGCGAGCACAGAGCGAAAGAAGAGCGCAGAGAGTAAGGAGAGCAGAGAGAGAGAGAGAAAGGAGAGCGCAGAGAGAAAGAATGGAGAGCGCAGAGAGAGAGAAAGGAGAGCACAGATAGACAGAATAAGGAGAGTGCAGAGAGAGAAAGGAGAGTGCAAAAAGATAGAGTAAGGAGAGGACAGAGAGAGTAAGAAGAGCGCAGAGAGATAGAGGGAGAGAGAGAACACAGAGAGAGAATAAGGAGAGCGTAGAGAGAGAAAGGAGAGCGCAGAGAAAGAGAGAGTAAGGAGAGCGTAGAGAGAGAGAGAGAGAGAGAGAGAAAGGAGAGCACAGAGAGAGTATATATGGAATTTTATGCTTACTTTTCATGTAAACCTTTAAACCTTTAATAAAACGCAACAATATAAAAACAACAAAAGTGGTTTTGTGGGGTAATACAGGTGTACAGTGATGTTCCTTGGTGAATACAGAGTAGGTGCACTTGTCTGCTTGGTACAGCATTCACAGGCAAACACGTTGTATTCTGTTGATATTTCAAATAAGATTCAGGTGGTGGAGTTGGAGCATTAACAGAATTTTCCTCCGTTAGAACCAGATGTATCAAGCTTTGAAAAATGATAAAGTGGAGAGTGATAAACAACCAGCCAATCAGCTTCTACCTGTCATTTTTCAAACCCAAACTGTAACATTCTAGTTACGAGCTGATAGGCTGTTTATCACTCTCCACTGTATCACTTTTTGAAGCTTGATACATCTGGCCCTTAATGTACATTTGTGTGAATAGATCCAAATTAATGAATATAGGGGTGCACCTATATCCACGAACTTGGGGGGTGCACCAAACGTATACCGAGGCGTAATCTTGAAGAGAAGCGCTTTTGTGTAGTTTCTAAATAAAGCTTGATGCACTTTATAAATACTAATTGCTTATTGGTTATTATGATTTTCAAGTTTTATGATTTAAGTATTTTAAATCTGTCTTTTGGAGTATATCATATACAAAATATATATATATAACTGGCGACACGCCCCGGCTTCACACGGGAAGCACTAATTATCTATAGCCAGATGACTTCTGGTGGATGGATGGGGGCGGTCATGTGACAAAGCTTTAGCAGATATCTATAGGTACAGTGCCGATGGTCAATCTGGTTCCTTTGCACAACTTTGGTGCATTTAAGTTGCGAATAAGCATCACCGGTGATCTGACCTTCAATGTTAATACGTGCGGTGGCATTTCGGGTGGTTCCAATGAATTCAAAAATTCAATTGGATAATTGACGTCTTGTTCTTCGTCCATTACCTTGTCGGTCGATTTGTATTTGACTGTTTTGCCGGGCAGTTTCAATTGAAATTGCTCATTGAGCTTGTTGACATCATAATTTTTTGGTGCACAGCCAATCCGGATTTCTGTAGTTGGTTGTTAGATTTGGGAATACGTTGTCGACAATGGCTTGAATATTCAGTTGCATTTGACAGAAGTTCGGCGGGAACGAAATCTCATTCATGGCGCGATCAATTAATTGCCAAACCCCCCCCCAAAAAAATTCTGTTGATCCGATCGCTACCAAACTTCACAGAATCACCCGATGGGCTAATCTAATGATTTCCTGAAAATTTCATCAAAATTGGTCAGGCCGTTTTGGAGTCCATAGGGAACATACACAAATACACACATACACACATCGATTTTTATATATATATATATAGATAATACATATCCTTTATATATGAAAAAAGATACAATAGATGGTTAGGGGTATTTTTACTCCCCAAACGATACAGTATATATTGCCTTTTTATAGTTTTGTCACTGAGACATTAATGAAACAAGTTGTTAAGTATCTCCCTGAGTGAAATGACTCTTCCATTCGACACAAGAGAACAGTTTGCAGGCGAGTGCAGTTTAGTATTAATTAAATGATTTGGGGAAGCAATTTTCAGAAGACGATCAGAGGACACAATCCCCAGAGTAATAAAAATTGACTTTGGTATGTTATACGCAGTTCTTCCTAAGCCATAAAGAATACCCTCACCTTTCACGTGTCCATGTTCCAGCAAACTCCGTTAACACTGCCACTTGTGTTGTGTCATAAAATACTAATTGCCTATTGACCGGGGGATAGGGCCGTGGCATCCTCTTAGTAGGTTGTATATTTATTCAGACCTTGACTTTGCAACAAACTCCCACGCTACAGTGGCAGAGATCTAAACATGAGTCTATTTCATGGGTCCTGTTCAAGTATTTACAAATGGATCCATCTGTCCCCAGACTTTCACCCTACTACTACACAACCGTTTCATGGGCAGCATGGTGTAATGGTGTAGCATTACTGCCTCACAGCACTGAGGTCATGGGTTCGATTCCCACCATGGCTCTACCTGTGCGGAGTTTGTATATTCTCCCCGTACTTGCGTGGATTTCCTCCGGGTACTCCAGTTTCCTCCCACAATCCAAAAATCCAAAAATATACTGGTAGGTCAATTGGCTTCACAAAAAAATATATTCAGTGATTTGCAGGCATATTGGGAGGGGCGGGGCCACAGTATTTCAAATCGAACGGAATCGCATCATGTTGATTCCTCCACCAGGATCCGATACGATTTCCCGGCGGTCGGGATCCCGGCGGTCGGAATCCCGACACTGGAATCCCGACCGCCGAAATCCCGACAAGGGGGGGACATGGATCGCCCCCCCTTGCGGGCTCGCTGCGCTCGCCACGCAGCGGACCCGGTGCCTCGCTACGCTCGGCACGCTATTTTATTCTCCCTCTATGGGTGTCGTGGACACCCACGGAGGGAGAAAGTTTCGGGATTTCGGCGGTCGGGATTCCAGTGTCGGGATTCCGACCGCCGGGATCCCGACCGCCGGCAAATTAACCGCATCCCCTCCACCATTGACATGCAAATCCTGCTGCAGGGGGCAGGGCTTAGTAAAATCGCTCTATTTCCTCTGTCATAGAGGGGTTTATGGGTACTCGTAATCCCCCCACCCCTTTGTGCGCTTTTACAATGTTTTATACCCCGAGTGAGCTGTCTACATGAAAATAGGGATGAGCAAAATATCTTTCGATCCCTATAGCATGAAAGTGTCAGGGACAAAAATGGCGGCCCTGTCAATCTATTAATCCGTCAATTTTTACATTCTTTGCAAAGTTACACTAATATCATCATATTTATCCCGTTTTTTAAAGCACCAACATTATACATAGTGCTGTACATTCCGTTATTGAGGATCAGTGTGTTACCAAAGTAAATATAGGTACCGCAAAAACAGCTGAATAGAAAATGCTGTAGCTGGCACTGTTATAACTTCTATTGTATTACTGAGCAGTGACTGTAATACCATCACTTCATTTAGCCCGTCATCCCGTTGAAAGTTTTAAAGGGGTTAATGAGCTATTTATTCTTTTATTGTTATTGGAAATTACAGTGTCTAGAGCACTTATACAAGAAGATTAAAGATGGATTCTCTGGAACACTTTCTGCCGGCTGATAGGCTATTATTTTCTGGTTCATAACACAAAATAGTACTTTTCATCAGCTAGCTCATATTCTCTAGATGATTCAGGAACTCACAGACCAAAACCAATGTGAAACATTTGGTTCATTTTAATACTTGTAACCCGAAGAAATACAAAAATAAAGTTAGATAGTATATATATAAAATATATTGAGAAATAAAGAAAGTTGGGATACGGAGATGTTGGGTAAAAAAGAAATGTTAAGCGCGGTTTCATTTTGCGGGTGGGGCAGTGAATTGTGTCTTGTAATTAATAATTAATAATTATATAACACAGATAGCAATTATATTAAAGTTATGGGATAAGATAAAAAGCAGATATTAATTTTATATGAAAACAAAAAGAATATCATGAGGTTTTTTTTTTCCCACTATAGTGTCTATGGTCCATCGTCCTGTCTGGCACACATGCCCACTTCTGATCAACCTTGGCAATGTAGGGCTGTTCTTTATTGCAGAAGATGGCAACAGTTTCGGTGCTACAATTCGGTGATACTTGACCAGCGCCTAGGACCAATGGGTAATTTGAACCTAAAACACTGTATAAGGGAAATAAGGAAATACAGCTATTGTTTTTAATTTCACTGTTAAGCCACTGATTGCTGTCACTGCTAAGCTGGGAACGTGGTACTATGATGGCAATGCCAACAACCCTCTCCAAGGTTAGGAAGCAGAGGATGTCATGCATGACTGTCTACTAAAGGAGGAAGCAACAGGAGGGGGAATGCAGTGCACAAGTAAAGGGTTGGAAAATGTGGGTGTCCAAGGATGTGAACCGCCCCTGGCTGCTAGCACTACTAGTTATTTATATAGTGCACACATGCCTGTATTCCACAGCACTGTAGAGAGATTACTGTATATGACCATTCCAATTCGGAGCTCTACAATCTACAGTGTATTCCCTACCACATGTACACGCACATACAGACATTCTAGGGTTAATATGGTTGGAAACCTATTAACCTACCAGTATATTTTTGGTTTGTGGGAGGAAATCAGAGTACCCAGAGGAAACTCAGTCAAGCACAGGGGTATATACGTACAAACTCCACACAGTTAGGGCCATGTGTGGGAATCAAACCCATGACCTCAGCGCTGTGGGGCAGTAATGCTAACCATTGCACCATCCGTACTGCCCCGTGTATATATAACACATGGTGGGAATAGAACCCATGACCTCAGCGCTGTGAGGCAGTATAACCATTACACCATCCGTACTGCCCCGTGTATATATAACACATGGTGGGAATAGAACCCATGACCTCAGTGCTGTGAGGCAGTAATGCTAACCATTAAACCATCCGTACTGACCTGTATATATAACACATGGTGGGGATAGAACCCATGACCTCAGCGCTGTGAGGCAGTATAACCATTGCACCATCCGTACTGCCCCGTGTATATATAACACATGGTGGGAATAGAACCCATGACCTCAGTGCTGTGAGGCGGTAATGCTAACCTTTACACCATCCGTACTGCCCAGTATACATAACACATGGTGGGAATAGAACCCATGACCTCAGCGCTGTGAGGCAGTAATGCTAACCATTACACTGTCCGTACTGCCCCGTATATATAACACATGGTGGGAATAGAACCCATGACCTCAGTGCTGTGAGGCGGTAATGCTAACCATTACACCGTCCATACTGCCCCGTATATATATATAACACATGGTGGGAATAGAACCCATGACCTCAGTGCTGTGAGGCAGTAATGCTAACCATTACACCGTCCGTACTGCCCCGTATATATAACACATGGTGGGAATAGAACCCATGACCTCAGTGCTGTGAGGCGGTAATGCTAACCATTACACCATCCGTACTGCCCCGTATATATAACACATGGTGGGAATAGAACCCATGACCTCAGTGCTGTGAGGCAGTAATATAACCATTACACCATCCGTACTGCCCCGTATACATAACACATGGTGGGAATAGAACCCATGACCTCAGTGCTGTGAGGCGGTAATGCTAACCATTACACCATCTGTACTGCCCCGTGTATATATAACACATGGTGGGAATAGAACCCATGACCTCAGTGCTGTGAGGCAGTAATGCTAACCATTACACCGTCCGCGCTGCCTATAAATGCTATTTTAAACAACATTTTATATTAAAATTATGTTTAAATAAATTTTTGCTACAAGAATACACATCTATACTGTATGCACATCCCATTTCCAGCAGTCAGGATAAATACCTTACATTTTAAACTTATTACCTACATGTACATCCTTTTTTATATCCAAAGTGCATAAACCAGTTCCTCAAGTCAGTTCTAAATAGAGATGAGCGCGTCCGGATTCCGGGAATCCGGACACCCCCGAACACCCCCCTATCCGAGCGCGTTCACGAGCCTGTTTGGGTTTTGCCTTTCCGGCACCCGCGAGTTACCGCTGTCGGATCTCGCGAGATCTGGACAACGTCACTAAAACGTCACTATATGTATATAAGGATGGCCGGGCGGGAGCCACGTTCACTCCAGTCTAGGAGATTGAACAGTGTGCATGTCTGTCTATCTTCCCTGGTGCCCACCAGCGTGCTCTCTCTCCCGCCCCGCTGTGCAACCTGTGTGGTGTAGTAGTTTTAACTACTACACTGCTGACATATTAGTGACAACCTGCTGAGTCTGACTGTGTTAGTGTAGTGTAGAGTAGTGTGGTGCTACACTCACAGAGTCTGTGCTGTGCTGTATATTATATATTTATCCCTGTAGTCTGTGCCTCATATCATACCTCCCAACAGTCCCGAAAAACGCGGGAATGTCCAGGTTTTCGGGGACATTCCTGCGTCCCTCCCGTGGCAGGCAGTGTCCCGCGGCACGGAGGGGGGCTGTTGGGAGTCACCCCTGTCAGCTGCTGAATAAACACTGTGCGCATGCGGGGGGCTGGGGGCATGGCTAGAGGCTCACAGAGCCTCTGGCTCATGCCCCCATAGCATCAAGGCCCTTATTCTGGTTGGTGCGGTCGAGCCGCATATGCGGCTCCGACCGCACCAGACGAATCCCCGCCCACCATACGGTTCGCCACGGCCGTCCGTACACGGACGGCTGGCGAACCGCACGAAAATGGTGGAGGCGTACGCCTCCACCATGCTGGGAGCTGCCCCCTGCATTCGATGGTCGACGACCATCGAAGGCAGGACCGCACGCCGCGGCAGCTCCCGCAAGCTGAGACCACACGGACAATCGTCCGTGTGGTAGCTTGTATGGGGGCTGAAAGCTGACATCCGGCGACGTCAGCTTTCCGCCCCCATGAGTGGCGTCATGCCCTCATTACCATGCGTACGCCCCGCGTTTGCATGGGAACGCCCATGAAACGCGGGGCGTACACATAGGGAAATGAGGGGATGAAGCCCCTCACGCCCCTATACGCCCCCTTTGCGGCGTCTAAATTTTTACCACGGAGAATTCCCCTGCACATGCGCAGAGTGACCTCTGCGCATGTGCAGAGAGAAAACATCGGCGGTACGGCCGCACGCGGGCCGTACCGAGCCGATTAGAATAAGGGCCTTCCGGGGGCATGACCTCGCGGGAGAGCCACGAGTTAGTATAGGCCATGCCCCGAAATTAGGCCATGCCCCCGAAATTTTCGGCGCGTCTGCAGCACGCAACACTCTGCCCCTCCTCCGTCTCCCTGAATGTTGGGAGGTATGTCATATAGATTGATTTACCTGTCCTCCAGTGTCCAGTCCCTACCACCAAATTCCTTAATAATAATCCTTTTAAATGTTTCTGTGTCTGCTGCTGCTGTGACTAAGCTGAAACAGGGTACTACAAGTCTCACCTCACCTGTGCCGGCCTCATGTCAGTGCAAAATATCATTTTTACTTTAGAATAAAGGGGTTAATAAATAATACTGATTTATTAATAATCCTTTAAAATTTTCTGTGTCTGCTGCTGTGTGTGTGTGTAAGCCGGGAGAGGGTAGTACAAGTCTCACCTACCTGTGCAGGCCACAAGTCGGTCCAAATGGCAAAATATAATTTTTATTTTACAATAATAAAGGGGTTACTGACTTCTAAATAAATTCCTTAATAATCCTTTTCAATTTTTCTGTGTCTGCTGCTGTGTGACTGTTATCTGGCAGAGGGTACTACAAGTCTCACCTCACCCGTGTGCACACCACTGCTGCTGTGTGACTGTTAGCTGGCAGAGGGTACTACAAGTCTCACCTCACCTGTGTGCACACCGCTGCTGCTGTGTGACTGTTAGCTGGCAGTGGGTACTACAAGTCTCACCTCACCCGTGTGCAAACCGCTGCTGCTGTGTGACTGTTACCTGGCAGAGGGTACTACAAGTCTCACCTCACCCGTGTGCACACCGCTGCTGCTGTGTGACTGTTAGCTGGGAGAAGGTACTACAAGTCTCACCTCATCCGTGTGCACACCGCTGCTGCTGTGTGACTGTTAGCTGGGAGAAGGTACTACAAGTCTCACCTCACCCGTGTGCACACCGCTGCTGCTGTGTGACTGTTACCTGGGAGAAGGTACTACAAGTCTCACCTCACCTTAAATCCTTTTCAATTTTTCTGTGCCTACTGCTGTGTGACGGTTACCAGCATTACCAGGTATTACCAGCAGATGAGCGATGTGTTGGACAGCTCTCTATAGCATGCTGCTATGGAAAGTCATCCACCCCCAGGGAAATCAATAAAATGGGCCACAATTTTCGGCCAGCGATTTTCCCCATCACCCAGTGTGCCACGTGCCACCTTAAGATTCAAAAAATATGCCTGACTTTCTCGAATTTTGTAACGATTAAATAAATCAAGAAACACTAACAGGTTAGACCATGTTTGGGCTGTAATGAAATCTTTTGGGTCTATTCATGTAACACAGAAAAGCCCTTTATTAGTGATAACCGGGCTTTTTGCCATGGTCCATTGTCAAGTGATTAGTGTATACTGTACAGATGGAGCGCCTCGCATTCTTGCCCAGGGATCGCCAAAATCTGTCCGCTGTTGATTGCCGGTGGAGAGGCGCTCCATCTGACTGGGATGCACGTGCGTCTCACACGCACACACATCCCAGTTTCCCGTCGGCGGGGGGACGGGAACCCTGTCTGTCTCCGCTTCAGGGAGACGGACAGGGTTAGGGGGGGTGCGGCAAGGCGGCGGGGACCCGGGGCGACCGTCGGTGAGGCGGCGGGGACCCGGGGGGAGCCCCGTTGTAAGGGGATGCGCGCGCATCTCGTGCGCGCCCGTCCCCTTACGGCGGCTGGCAGGGGATGGCGGATGGCGATTCTTCCGCCATCCCCTGCAAAGATTACTCCTGCTCCATCTGTATATCACTTCTCCATACAGTAGTTTCATAGTAGCACGGAAAGCTCTGCTTTCTCTTTCGTTTCAAAAAATGTTTGCCAACAAGGCTCCAGCCTGAAGAAGAGCAGAGTAGAAAACCACCCCCCTCATTGTGTGCAATTTCCACACTCCAAAAAAATCCTGGTAGATTAACTGCCCTCTCCCCCCACCTTAGTGTGTAAGGGGTAAACTTACAAAATCTTCTAGAAATTAAACCAATCAGCATCCAATCAGATTCTGTCTATCATTTTCTAGGATGCAGTAGAGAAATAAAAGACAGAGTGGGGGATGCTCTAACATCCACGCCCCCTTACCGCCGCACATCGCCTACATAATAATTGCATATGCTCTAACATATGTGATAATTATGGCAAAGGACAGCTCTTACGTTAAGAGCTGTCCTTTGCGGTGAGAGTCAGCGGTCCCATCGGGTCCCGATGGCTCCCCCCTCCCTCCCTACCCGGCGCTGCTGCTGTGCCGGGCTCTCCTTCTCCCTGCACCCAGAAGAGGATCATAGTGCAGGGAGGAGGTCACAGGTCCGGGCAGCACAGCACTGTTCGATGCGGGGCGGCGGGGGTCGATGCGGGGGGGGGGGTCGGTGCCGGATGGCGGAGGGTCGCGGTAGAAGCCCATAAGCTTCTATGGGGCATCGCCAGATTTTTCTGCCTCCCAAAATGTGGTAAAAACCCAGATAACGGGGTGTTTACTGCATTTTTAGTTTAGAGAACCTCCCCCAGTGTCTGGTTGGTTGCTCTGGGTGACATTGCCGCTTTTTAATATTAGCAGCTTTAGTAGATTTACTCCTAAGTGACAGTGTGTACATGAGTAAAATAGATAAGTGGTTCTTATCTGCCGTCACATTCTATGTTTCTAGGCCCGTTCTTTCTGACCCTTCTCCATCATCAGTCAATCATAGGATCCCAGGGGGGGGGGGGTAATCTGCTGGTTGGTTGGTGCTTTAACTCCATCCACTGAATCTCTTTCCAATACTTAGGAAATAGACCCTTAAGTATTGAAATGATTAAGACATTGGTTCCCAAACTGTGTGCTATGGCTGGGGTTTCCCCGGGACACTTACAGGGGTGTCCTGGGTTGGTTGACTAGGACAAGTTTAAATTATTTATATAATAGACAAAACCCATACCTCCCAACTTTGGCAATCCTAAAATTGGGAAATACCTAAGGCGCAGCTGTCCCGAAAAGGTGCGGAACTAAGGGCAGAGTGGGCAGGGCCTTTGGTAAAGGGGTTGGGGCCTAGTACTGCAATCCCCGTCTTTATCCTGGGGCTGCCCAGTCACTCTCCTGGCAACTGGGCAGCCCACGCCCTCCCTCTTCCCTTCACTGAAGAATTCTTCAGTGATAACCACTATCTCCAGCTCCCCCAACTATTCTTTTTCTACATTTTCCAATAAGAAACTTTTAGCCTAGGGATACCATGAAAAAAATTCTGATAATCTAGGGTGCCATAATTCAAAACAGTTTGCGAGCCACTGGATTAAGAATATCATGATTTTAATTTATATGCTGTGAATCTTTGGACAAAAATATTTATTTTTAAAAAAGTGGGAGTTTCGAAAATAGTTTTTGAACAACGATAGAACAGATGTATTTATAGAAGATCTACTGCTGGCAATAACAGTTTCGAGTGACCAGTACATCTGTGTCACTATTTCATCTTCCATGGTAGTTTAAACAGGAGAAGAAAAGCTTTTTCCAGTTCAGAGCACTGCTGCACACCCTGCAGAGATTGAGTAGACTTGTAATAACTCACAGACCTTTCACTTTCATTTTTGGAGAACTGAAGAATTGCATTGTGGCCTGAAAGTGGCTGTATGAATTGCCTAGAACGCTGCTGACATTTAGCACGGAAAAAAAAAAGATATATGTCCTATTACAGACCGAGAGGGGATGTTAATAAACCTACCATATACTATGAATCATGGGCTTTAATCGTCTGCTGGAGCAAAAAGAGAATGTGAAGTTTTGAAACTTTTTAAATACTGCAAAAGTTTGATTTTGCCTATGCAAACTTTCCTACCCTCCCGGTATGCCGGGGAGGCTCCCAAAAATGTAGCTCAGGGGCGGATTGGCAATATAAATCACCGGGAACTTTCCCGGGAGGCCGGCCGCATGTGAGGCCGAAAGCTTTACATGGGTTCACTCACTTACGGGTGTTGCGCCGCCCACACAATTCGGCCGGGGACACCACAGGAGGTGGGGACGGTGAATACTTATTCAGCCCTGTCTCCTGTAGTGTCCCCGGCCAAATTGTGTGGGCGGCGCTACACCCTCTACTGGGAAACTTCGGCCTCCTATCAGCCGCTCAGCCCATGTAACCCCGCCTCCTCCCACTGCTGAACTTGCAGGAGAAGGCTCGAGGAACTTGTAGGCACCACCCCCAGATCGCCAGGACCTACATGGGGGTCATCCAGCCTCTGAGAGCAGCAGCCAGGTACTGGCAGCTAAGGTGCAGGGGTGAGAGTGATAGAAAGAGGGACTGGGGTGTGGGCAGGGGTGTCGGAATAGAGGGAGGGGGGGGGGGGTGGTTCAGATCGCGCCCCCCCCCTCCCAAAATATGAGAGAGGCGTCTGAACTGTATAGTAATGCAGAGGCGCAGCGGAAGGACAGGTGCGCTGTGTTAATGATGCTGTGTGCTCACTGTGCTGCTGGCTGACTTAGCCTGCGCCAGCAGCAGAATCCCCCTTCCTGCTCCTTCCCTCTCCTCTGCGCTGCCCCTGTCAGATAACAGTCAGGCAGCGTCACCTCAGTTTGTCCCTCCCTGGCTTCCTGATCCAACCAGGAAGTCACATGGTGCACACGGTGTGCACTGGAGGAGCCCTGCTCAGCCTCAGCCCAGCACCAGTAAAGAGAATAGCAGCAGCAGCCACAGCACAGCCATCCACAGAAGCAGAGGCCAGGCAAGTTCTGCTAAAGAGGGAGAGTGTCACATTAAGCTTTGGGGAGGGAGCAGGGGGAGTGTCAAATTAAGCTTGGGGGGGGGGGGGGGGGGGGGGGAGAGTGTCACATTAAGGTTTGGGGGGTTGGGGGGCACATTAATGTTTGGGGGGAGTGGGGAAAGAGTCACAGTAATTTAATTTGTTGGTTGTTCTTTTCATGATTTTTTAGGTGGGTGTTAATTGATTCTGAATCAATACTAGGGTTAAATTAGTCCATGTTTGTAGATATTGTATAATATGTGTTTAGCATATATATATGTGTATGTGTATTTTCGGTACTTATGTAGTAGCCAGGCGCCCGATTTGCATACGTACGCTTACTTAGGGAAATCGCATCGCATGTGCCTTTTTATGGGCCATGCAATGCGATTTTCCTATGTAATTTATTCACTGCTTTCTTGGCCCCGGGGGATCGCATCGCACCTCCTGCAAAATCGCATGCGATTTTTTAGGGTGCGATGCCATTACTTTACATATACACTTATATGACATACAATGAGGTTTGAGGCACCCCCTCACTATCCATGCCACCCCGAAGCGTGGCGAGCTCAGGCGGAACGCGTCCTCCCGACCTTTTTTATACCCCAACTATCCACGACGGCGTGGAGTTGATTTTATATAGTGTGGCGACCCACCGATCCCGAAGTGTGGCGAGTGCAGCGGATTACTTTAAATGTATTCCGCGTCCCCTTGCCACGCTTCGGGCTCAGTGGCTCGCTGCGCTCGCCACACTATATACAATCAACTCTATGCCATTGTGGATAGTTGGGGTATAAAAAGGGTGGCGTGGATAGTGGGGGGGGGGGGGTGTCAAACCTCATTGTATGTCATACAAGTGTATATGTAATGTAATGGCATCGCACCCTATAAAATCGCATGCGATTTTGCGGGACGTGCGATGCGATCCCTGGAGCCAAGAGAGCAGTGAATAAATGACATAGGAAAATCGTATCGCACGGCCCATAAAAAGGCCCATGCGATGCGATGTGATTTTAGTACGCTGAATAGCCCACTAAGCAAATTGCTTAGTGGGCGCCCGGCTACTACATAAGTACCGTATTTTCTGTGCATATCACTATGGTAATGTCCGTGGTGAGTGTGGCCGTCTGTGGTGGTCCTGGATGGGGAGAGCTCTGGGTACCTCACACATGAGCTACACTTGAGTGTGATTGTGTCCGATGTTGCAGAGGTCCTCAAACTATTTTGTTCTGGGACCCCATCAGACAATAAAATTGATTACAGGACCCCATCAGACAATAAAATAGATTACGGAACCCCAACAAGTTACTGCAGAAGGTCATCCAATCACCTGTGTGGTCAGCAGACAGCTGGCAGCATTGTGGAGGCACAAAATAATGTGTCTAAAATAACAGACAATCCTTCAATCACTGATTGAGATTAGAAAAATCACCAGCCTGATGGTCAGCAACATAGAGTCGCGACCCCATGCTGAGAAGGTCAGGACCCACTTTGGGGTAAGGACTCACAGTTTGAAAACTGCTGGTCTACATCGACGGGTGAGGGCTGCTGATGTTGATTCGGGCTAACAAATATACACTCTGTTTTATTACATGTTAATGTGATTTTTAATATGCCTGTTTGTAATATGTAAATGTCATTCTCTCCAACTGTCCTCACGCCAGTAGGGCTGCAGCCTGTGCCGGGTTGCTAGGGGAACGACACCTGCGCGGTAAAAGCCGCAGGTGTTCTCCCTATGCACTGACACTATGGTCGCTGGCCGGGCTTGGTTTTTATGGTGATGGGGTCGGCGGGTGTGAGCCGCTGACGTCAGATCTATGCGCTAGGTCCGGGAGGCGGGCAGCACCAAGGCATGGGGCGGCTGTGAGGGTGCGGAATAGCAGCAAGCGTTGTACTTCATAAATGGTGAGTGTGACACCTTGTATGAATATGTTTGGAAGTCTCTTGATAAAGGGGTTGTCCCCCAAAATGGCCCTGTCGAGGCTAAATAAACTACATGATTTTTGGTGACAAGCTGCAGTGACGTGCATGCCCTTGGAATACAGGAACGTTGTGGTGTATATATTTTGGCAAAGGCACGCAGCACTTGTGTAGATATTCGTGGAGAGTGCCGGTCCTTCTGGATCTATATAATATAATATATATATATATATATATATATATATATATATATATGTACAGGTACAGAACAGGTGGCACTCCAGAAATAAATACAGCAGTCAAAGGTGGTGATCCAACGTTTCAAATGTTATTCCAATATTTTTCATCAGGGTGATCTCTTGGACTCAATAAATATATATATATATATATATATATATATATATATATATATATATATATATATATATATATATATATATATATATATATATATATATATATAGCAGGGAATAAACAGGCGGCACTCCAAGGATTTTTGAAAGAATATATTGAAGATGATAAGACACCAATGTTTCGGGGGGGCGTTTGGACCCCGAAACGTTGGTGTCTTATCATCTTCAATATATTCTTTAAAAAATCCTTGGAGTGCCGCCTGTTTATTCCCTGCTACACCTCCATCCCACGGAGGGCACCAAGGTTACTTCCTGGAGGGGAGAGTGCCGGACCGCATGCCAGACTGTATATATATATATATATATATATATATATATATATAATCCACAGCTTTAAGATGTGCCCTCTTAGAATCCACAGAATATTCAGAGGATGAAGCGGAAAATAAATGTTGAACTTCTTTGCAAAGCCTTATGAGTTTCGCTTCGTTCTCAAAAAAAATAATAATATATATATATATGGAAATACATGTATTTATCTATTGGCTGAATACAGTTAGCGGGTGTGATATATTGCGGCAGCACTTTACGGCAGCAGTGGCACGCACCCTTTGCATGCGATTGGATTAATGTTTGTACTATCTGTTGCTTTACGTGTTCACGGCAACCTTAAAAATTATGAATTAAATAAATTGTGTTTATGTCATCATTAGGTTCAGTTATGTGGACAGGGTTGTGCTTCTATGGGGTGTGGTATGCTGTTCCGACAGTCGGGATCCCGACAGTCATTAGCCTGACGTCGGATCCCGACTGGCTGGACTCAGACAGCGTGGCCAGCGCAACAAAGCCCCTTGCGGGTTCGCTGCGATCGCCACGCTGTGCTCGCCGCGCTGCGGGCACGGTGGCTCGCTACACTCGCAACCTATTCTATTCTCCCTCTATGGGGGGCGTGGACCCCCAATAGGGAGAATAGCCGACGGTCATCATAAACCCGGACGTCAATGTTTTAACAGTCGGGATCCCGACGTCGGGTTAATGACTGTCGGGATCCTGACTGTCAGGACCCCGTCCGGCACCCGTTCTATGTGTTCCCATATATTTTATTGTTGGAACCCACAAGCACTGTTTTTTTTTCTATCACATTGACCATAAATAATTTGAATTGGTCCTGACCCACCAACTCAGGCCCCCTTTCCAAGTGTCTCGCAGCCCCCCAGTGTGCCTAGGCACCCAGTTTGGGAGTTACGGACTAAGGGCCTGATTCAGAGTTGATCAATCTTGTGCAAATTGTCAATCTGTTCTAATATGTAATGACAGATCATAGTACACATGCACGAGCCAAAATAGTGACATATAGCAAAAGGATCTAATCGCAATCCTCTCAGTTTTACTGGCAGGAAACCAGTGTTTGTGGGTGGTAACCAGTCGTTTTCTGGGAGTGACAGAAAAAATATAGGCTTGTTCAGGTGTTTTAAGGGAGGATGTGTTACGTCAGCGCCGGCCTCGATCAGCCGGTATCGGTTCCACAGTTGTGGAAGGGTCAAGTCTTGACTGCACAGGCTATTTGAGTTCGGCTAAACTGAACGCATCGGCATCAAATCGGGATGGAAATCTTGAAAACATGTTCGATCTCCATTCGATGTCTATGGAATACCGATTCGATTATGAATATGTACAGTAGTCAAAATTGAAGATGTAATCTCAGTCTGTACACACCATCAGACTCACGTTTGCACAGAAAATCATTAAATGGTTCGTGAATTGCGTATGGATGTGCCTGCGGATAGCAACTTTTTTGCAATTCACCCGCAGACTTGCACAGGGCAGGTTTAGGGGCACCAGACTGAGATTATACCTCCCCCCCCCCCAAACCTAAAAAATTTTCTGATGCCCCTGGGTGTGGGGTTAAGAGACAGAAGGATGGCATAAGGTGCAGCAGTAAGAAAGAGATAGAAGGATGGAGTGGGGGTGATAGAAGGAAGGTGTGTGCAAGGGCAAGGGATGGAAGGAGTGAGGTGCAAATATGGAAGGTGGGAGTGAGGTGCTGGGGTAATAGATGGAAGGGATTGAAAAGTGAAGGCCATAGAAGGACAGAGGGGGAGCAAATGAGAGAATCAGGGGTGATATGAGACATTAAGAAAAGCGGAATAAAACAGATAATGTATGGGGAAGAGGATGATGGACATGAAAGGTAGGGAACACATGTTGGGTAACATATAATATGGTTTCTTTATACTATGTATAAAAAGAATCTGAAACTGATTTTCTGTTAGGAAATCCTTAAATGTTTCTGTGTTTTTAGGTATATACCAGACCCTGGCCAAAACAGTGGCACTTGGGAACTAGTGCAAAAAAAGGTATATTTGTGTGTCACATATTCCATATATGTGTGAGACACAAATATAATTTTTTTTGCACCGGTACTGTACTGTGGTGAAATGGGTAATAGCGACTCTACTGTATACGGGGATCTACCATTGTGTTGCCTGTAAAAGCAGCTCTACTGTAGCATAACATGTATATGGGGCTCTACTGTGTAGTGTAACATGTATTAACAGCTCTCCTGTGTGATGTAATGTGTGTAAGTTTCTTTACTATGAGGGTCCGTCTGTTTCTCTACTGTGCTCCGCCTATTTTTTTATTTGGTACAGGCCACATGAGGCCACTTCCAGAAATTTTCCAGGGCCACTTTTAGTCCCCAATCCGCCACTGATGTAGCTGCACTGATAACAAACTGATAAAAAATGATAACATAAAAAAAATCCTACTTTAACATAATTAGAATTTAGGGGGTTATTCTGATCTGCTCAGAAAGCTGCGCCGCCCCGCCGAATCTCCACCACCCCCCTGTCCCGCTCCGCTGTACCCCCTAGCAACCATCGAATGATTTCTCCAGGGCTCACTAAACTTAACCCTCTTATCAAATTACTCTTACCAAGTATAACTACAGTACACAATGGGGGGTATTCAATGCTGCAGCGAGCGGCCGGCGAGGGGGTTAAACAGCGAGGATTGATGAAAACCAGCGATCCTCGCTGTTTAACCCCCGCGCCGGCCGCTCGCTCTATTCAACGTTCTGGGGAAATCCTCGCCGTCACAGGACGGCAAGAATTCCCCAAAACAGCGAGACCCGCGGCTACTGCAGAAAACTCGCAGTTTTTAGCCGCGGGTCTCGCTGATTCTGGAGCCGCATCCGCCAATTCTCCCTCGCTCAAAAAAACGGAGCGAGGGGGAATTAGCGGATGCGGAGGGTGTGTTGAATGCTGTCAGGGTAAATGGTGACAGCGAGCAGGAAGCCCTGCTCGCTGTCACCACTCGCAAACAGCATTGAATACCTGCCATAATGTTGGATTCAAACTTGTATTGCAGCCAAACTGATGAAATATTACATAGTGAATTTTTTTTTTGAAGGGGATTAGAAAAAAATATTTATTTTCATTGTATCATTTTTTTTGTACAATTGCATCTTAAAAGATGACTCTAGCAAATTCACTTCTCAAATGCCTTCTCTACCAAACTCTCCCTATTCATACTCTCAATATGATTAAAATGAAGAAATATTTTTGCACATTTCTGCCAAAAAAATGGTGTTTGCTCCCACACAAATAAAAACTTGAATAACTTATCCCAAACAGCACTTGCAATTTAATCCCTGAAAATGAGCATCCCTGTCTGAGCAATTCAAAGGCGGAAATAGAAATTTGTAATCATTTATTTATTTACCGTTTCTTATATAGCGCAGCATATTCTGTTGCGCTTTACATTTACAAACTGGGTAGCAAGAAACTGACATAGAGGAAGGAGGGCCATTCTCGCACGCTTACAATCATTGCTGCAAAACATTTTTCTTTATCCTATTACTCATGGGATACAGACTTGTGCATAATTATCTACTCCCTCGCTCACTCCTCTGGGAGTTGGCAGCGTGGTTGGTGCAGGGGGCGTGGCCACCGGAATATGGGCTTGGTGTGGGTTTGGTTGCGCTATAACATCATCATGGCTCCTCACAGTTATATAGCTGGGCTATGATGCTATTAGAGTAGGGTAGACAAGTATGGAGTTTGGTTATTTTTAAATGGTTGTCCAGACATCATGGAGGAAATCACATTTAAGCCCCATATACACTAGTCTACCTGTGGGACCACCAATATCGTTAACGATATTGATGGTGACGGAGATATTGTGGTGACGGAGATGCCGGCTGCCGCCCAAATGCCCCCCCCCCTCCCGCCGCCGCTGAATTCCTCATTGACATACAAGGGGATGTGTAACGAAGACACATCCCCTCGCATGTCTCCCCCCCCCCAATTAAAGTTAACCCCCCAACCCTGCCTTACCCCTCCGCATGCCGCTTCTGTTGCAGGGACAGATCTTGTCTGGTCCCGACTTCCCTCCTGGCTCCTGCTGCGTATAAAAATTGACCCTCACACAATGGCTGCCCCTAATAGCAGACCGTTTTTAAGGATGCTAGAGAATCCTCAAAAACTGTCTGCTGTATGGGGGTGGACATTTTGTGATGGTCTGTTCTCATTAGCAGCAGGAGCGGGGAGGGGAGCCGGGACTGCCGGGACCGCCGGGACCGCGGGGACCGGCGCCCACACTTACACAGCGCCTCCCCGCCACCACTGTGTCTGCAGAACTATTGTCACGTCACAGGGTGTTCCTATGGGTGACCCCAATCCTCGCTGCCTCCCCCCGGCATGCCCCAATACTTGGGAACGGCTCGGTGACTATGCAAGAAGGGCCCTTCTGAGCGATATATTTAAAAAAAAAAAATCAAATAATGCGTATGGTGCTTAAGTTGCCTGTGTTCCACTGACACAATTTAATTACATTTGGTATATTTTTAAATGTTTCATCACTGGTTCAATGAGCCCATATAAAATAAATAAATAAACAATCGTAATCGCAGCGTACACCAATCAGCCCGTACTAAGCAGCCAGGACGGGCCTCTAAATATATGTGAAATGTTTTTTTTTTTCCCTCTCTTATCACCATTAGCCATTTTCACTGGATAGAGATACAAAATAACTAGCCTTTACAGTGAGCCATTAAACTGTCATTTGGGCAACTGTGCATGAAGAGCCATCAGATAACGGTCAGTGCTAGAGCAGAACAGAGTTTGTGAATCATCCCTGTCTTCTCTGTACTTAAATCACATTCACCACTGGAGCAGTCAAGGGTTTTATTAAAGAGAGGAGCATTCATCTAGAGCCATGTATCAAAAAATGAGAGTAAATAAAAGCCTCACACTTTCCCTATTTCTTTTCATGTAATATTTATCATAATGGAACCGTAACAAGGGAACAAATGTAAGAACGAGGCGCGATAACAAGCAGGAAGATACAAGGCTACTGACCATGAAAATATAGAAAGAATTTTTTACATTTTTGGGGCTTTTATTTTTCTGTATCCATTGCAGCCGTAAAATGATATAATTAGTTTCAGTCTAGTACGATGGCTTAGTAAATCAGCCCAGCTATAGTATGTTGTCATGTACAGCCTCACATGCTCGTGATGTGCTAAAGTATAAGGGCAGCCACAGCTGTCCAATCAGCTGTAATTATTTTTTGTCCGTTAAAAATTACCGCTGGTCAAAAACAGCAATTTTTTTGACCGGTGGTCATCAGCGGGCTAACCAATTATAGGCCATTTTTATCGGCTGAAGACATGGATTTGAGTTAAGGAGTAGATGGGTAGTTGTGACAATTATATCAGGCGCCAGGGAATAAAATCAAAAAAGTTTTATTGCACAAATACAGCAAAGATATAAAACATATCAAATGTAGAAGCTTCTTACCCCTAAGGGTATACCTTAGCACTGGGCAGGTCCAATGGATTAGAGAAGTCACCAGTCACTGCTGACGCGATTCTAGCATCTAGTGCTCTTCTTCCTGGGCGCAGTGACTGGTGTCTGAACTGAGCTGATATTTATGGCTAAAACTGGCGCCCATTCCACCCGCGGAAGTTAAGTTCCAACCCTTTTGTCATTGCTGAGTGCATAAATTGTAAACCCCCATGTATTCCTTTACCAGGGTTTAATTATGATTAAGTTATGCACTCATAATTAAGGCCCCCATGCACTATGCCGTTTGGGCTTGATTTCACCCGATTCCAGTGGATTGGACCGACATTTCGGGTGAAATTGGCCCAAGTAGTATGTGTCTGATGTCGGATCCGATCCGATGCGCGGTCCCATGCTCATTGGATCGGACCCAGAGATCATAAGTGCTGCACGTAAGTTCTCCGGGTAAGACTCCCTTCCCGGCGCCAGGGAGCAGGGATCGCATGCGATAGATCCAGGGCCGGAGCGCCCCAGGCGGGGGTGTGTGTGCCCCGGTGTTCACCTACTTCGAGGTTTGGAGGGGTCTGGGCTGGGGTGTGATTTTGCTCCATGAGAGGGGGGTGGGGGTTGGTGGTGGACACTGGTATGACTGCGTTTGCCACCATAACAATGTGTCATTAGAGTGATTTCTTAAATTGCACTGTGGACAAAGTTTAAGCGTCGCGTTAAATATTATTAGGTTAAAAGTGTCTATTACTCCCCTTCTGGAAGGGCAACGCTTGGAACATACCCACCATGTGGAGCCCCTGGAGATGGTATTAAGCTGATGAGGCCCACAATTGGCAAATCTGAGTTATTTCCAGGCCCCAAAGAAACCTTTGGAGCTACAGCTGCAGATGAAAATGGAGGGATACCAGCAGCTATGGGAGAGATCTGTTGTGGCCCTACCTTCAAAGATTCAGGCGATGCTTAATATTTGTGCTTCAAATATTCAAGGATAATCATACACTCCCCCCAACTTTCTTAATAGCCAAATCGCGCCAGTCCGAAAAGGGGCAGGACTAAGGGGCGAGTGGACGTAATCTCGGGTAAAGGGGTGTGTTCTACTGCCAAGACCCCCGCTTTTATCATTTTCAGGGGCCTGTCCAGCGCTGTCCAATTACATCCTGGTGCATGGGATGCCAATGGACAGAAGACCAACAGCGGCATCTGATGCACAGAATCACAACAGTGTGCTAAAGCTCCTCCCCTACCCCCTAACCTTTCCTACTTGCAGCCTAATCCTAACCCCCCCCTGCAGCCTAACCTTAACCACCCTCGTAGTGTCTATCCTAAACCGTACCGCCCCATAGTACCTTCTCAGTACCTAATCCTAATCTACTCTCCTCCCCACTACCTGACTCTACTCTATCCTCCCTATGCTGCCTAAAACTAAGCCCTTGCCTCCCTATGGCCCAATATCAAAATATCAAACAAATAAAATTAAAAACAGGTGATGTTTATCATGTTACATTCCGAAAATATAATGATAGTACAGTAACAAAAGAGTTACTTCAAAGTAGCAACAACAGTTAAAATAAATGCATTTGCTATTTCTATATTTTTGTGAAAATAGTTATATTCTTGAATTACTCTTACTATATTTTTCCTCCTTTTTTTTGGAACGTGACTTTGAGATTTGAAAGCAAGCCAAATATTACATTTCTAATAATAATAATAATAATAAAAAAAAAATAATAATGCTAAAAAATTTATAGTTATATTTTTATTTTTTGCTTTGCTACAATACTTCATTCGCGTTCCCAAATGTAAACACGTTTCATCTTGCCTCTATGTGCACCCTTCGTTCTAGTTCTGAGCGCTTTGCTGGCTGGCGTTATAAAAATAAATGTAAATATAATCTTACCCATTGAAAATTGTTAAACTGGCTCTTTAATGAAAGATATCGAGAGATGTGTGGCAGAATATGGGCGCTGCATTACTTCTTTACACTAACCCCGTACTTCAGGTACAAGATATGCAAGTAGCCCATTTTTTATTTATTTTTTTAAAGGCTTTTGTAAACTGTGGGTAGTTGAGTCTGGAAATATGCAGCTGAATTGAACACGGGTCTTTTAGCTTGTTCTTTTTTAGAAAAGAAATTCAATTAAATGGGATTTTCGAACTTTCAATAAAATTGTACTCTCCCCTTTTAAAGATAAGAAAACTTGAGTAGCTAAAGGAAGCTTTATGTAGAATGGATATATCCACTTCTGCTAAAAGTATAATCCTAGTTTAGTGCACAATGCAGACAACAGGAAATCAATGTATGTTGAAATCAATCTGAACACATAAAAAAGAAGCAACGTAACAGCGAAATATCAGAACCCAACGGATTAAAAAAGTAGCCAAGCAGTAGGCAAAATGCACTGTGTAGGTAACAGGAATATTCCTTTATTTTTTATGGGGTACTTATTATAGCTGTTTTAGAATAAGGAATACATTCATTTAAACCTAAAGGCCATAACATCAAACTGTGATTCTAAGACATTTGTATTTATAGTTTCTTAAGTTTTACTATTTGATCTTTTTTCTACCAGATTGCAATTTTATTAATATTCTTCTTTAATATTCTTTCATTTGACTGTATTGGAAAGTACGGCGGAATGCATAATAAGGATGATAATCCTATTATGATGAATAATCACTCTCATTATTACTATGCGTAGTTGTAGTCTTTAATAAAGTTTTTCTTTTCTGCTGAAATCATTGAGCTGCGGAGGTTCCCTCTCTTGAGTTGATGTTCACTAATATCTCGTCTCTACACATTTGGTTCATGGTAATGACGGTGTATCGGATCTCAGTATTAGTCTCATTCTGTGACTGTGGCTCGTCCAATCAGCTAGGACTTAAATCCATTTGAGTCAAACCTGATTCAAACTAATATTTGGTGACCCTATGATCAAGGACGGGGTTGATGACACCCAGTGCGGCCAATAGCATATGTCTGGCGAAATCATCTGGAAAGGCGGCATGACCTCCTGAAAAGGGGGCATGGTGTAGAAGAAGCCTTTTGTAACCCTCTCACTGATGCCTCCATACTCCTTCCTGAGGGTGTGCACTGCGTCACTGGAGATGCCTGGCTTGACCCAGAGACTCTTACTGCATTGCCGGCTCGTTTTCAGGATGTAACCCATTGCTGCAATATAATGTCACATTGCAGAACCTGGCTCCTGTCACTGTGCAGTAGCCATCAGTCTTGGGTGACACCCAGGTTCTGCTCGCATCCCTCTTGAGATGGGTGTGGATTATTAGACAGTGTCCTGATAGGCAGTCAATAGGTCTACCCCATAAGGTGACATGCATTAGGTAACAGGGTCAAAAATTTGACAGGGTCAAAAGGTCGACCTGCAATAGGTTGGCAGGGTCAAATGTCGATAAGGTCAAAATGTCAACATGGACAGGGCCACCACTAGGAATCCATACATGGGACAACTCAGGCCATTATTAGTATTGTTACCTCCTCAAGAAAATGGCCGGTGCGCTGAATCACCCCAATAGTTACACCTAGCACCTATTGCACTGCACAGTGCCCGGCACACAGGGGCTAATGCGATTATACATACAGGCCACTTCTGTTTAGTTGCTGTGTGACAGACATGCGGATTACCTCTTGCATCATGTTGCCGGCAGCACTCCCTGCGCGGGAAATCATTCCTTATCCTCCTCCGCCTGCCTGAGATGTGCAGTGCACACGCAGTGCAGCCTGCAGAGCGGCGAGCCCCTCTGTGTCCTAGGCTCGGCGCTCTGCAGATTGCACTGTGTATTGTGCGTGCCTGGCTGGGGGGCCGCCAGATGGGGGAGGCAGTGTGCGGCTGCGGGGGTGGACGCATATTGACCTTTTCATATGTCTACTTTTTTCATGTCGACATTTAAACCCTGTCAAAATGTTGACCCTGTCAAACTATTGCATGACTCACTATAGATATATCAACCAGTTGTAGATCGATCAACCAGAACCACTTGTGACTGCCTCTTATTCCACTACTCACTCTCAGTCCTGACCATTGGGTGGTCCTCTGAATGCAGCTCTGGGACATAGGGGGTTATTCTGTTTGGTAAGGTGGGACCATATATGGGCGGATCGGGTTTTTTTTTTCATCTGCGCATGCGTATCTTTCGCAATGCGCATGTGTGGCGACCTCACACCGCTCACGGACGGGTCTCTCCGTGCGAAAAAACCTGTCCGCAAGAACACGGTCATTGTGGGCGGCATGTGGGCGTTTTTATGGGAGCGGCCAGAATACTGAGGAAAACTGGGCGTAAACATGGGCGTACACAGGGGTAAGCACCAAAAGTACGGTGTTACAACCGCCTCGATCGGCGAACGCACCGTGCATTTTGGACCAAAAACAGGAAGACGCCAAAGATAGCTCCAGACCACCCCTAGAGATACCGCATGAGAGCGGACGCCTGGGTCTGCTAATTAACGCAGATTACTACTCAAACACATACCACCTGAATGTAATAAGCAATGCTGATGCCTATTAAGTGGAAACCGGTACCCTTTACCTAGCACGGCACCCACGATTTTGATCGTGGGCATCGCAGGTAAAAAAATCGCGGGCATCGCGGCCATTGAATGCACTAAAAATCGGGTGCGACGCGATGCCCGCGATTTCCCATAGGGATCAATGTTAAATTTCTCAATTGATCCGATTTTACTGTTCAATGCCTCAATTGACCCGATTTTTCCATAGGAAACAATGTTAAATGGCCCACAGAGGCCAAATAGCCACCCTGAAGTGTGAAATGGCCCCCACAATTGTTAACGCCACCCCACGATCAACGTAAACCCGAAGCGTGGCGAGCGCAGCGAGCCCGCGAAGGGCGGCGGTACGCGTCCTACGACCTTTTCATACCCCCACTATCCACGTCGGCGTGGAGTTGAGAATAGAATAGTGTGGCGATCGCAGCGAGCCACCGAGCCCGAAGCATGGCGAGCGCAGCGTGCCCCGCGAGGGGACGCGGATACCTTCACAGGTAAACGCGTCCCTTCGCGGGCTTCACAGGTATCCGCGTGCGCTCGCCACGCTTCGGGCTCGGTGGCTCGCTGCGCTCGCCACACTATTCTATTCTCAACTCCACGCCGACGTGGATAGTGGGGGTATGAAAATGTCGTAGGACGCGTACCGCCGCCGCTCGCCACGCTTCGGGTTGACGTTGATCGTGGGGTGGCTTTAACAATTGTGGGGGCCATTTCTCACTTTAGGGTGCCTATTTGGCCTCTGTGGGCCATTTAACATTGTTTCCTATGGAAAAATCGGGTCAATTGAGGCATTGAACAGAAAAATCTGGTCAATTGAGAAATTTAACATTGATCCCTATGGGAAATCACGGGCATCGCGTCGGTCGCGTCGCACCCGATTTTTTTGTGCATTCAATGCCCGCGATGGCCGCGATGGGCGCCGTGCTAGGTAAAGAGTACCTGGAAACCATTATTTCACTACCTGCAAGCCACACACAGCCCTCAAACACATTGGAAGCATATCTCTTTCTACACTACAACATGTAAAGGTTGGTTTCATTTTAGGTAAGATTCATTCTAAGACCTGATTATATATGTCAAGGTAGTTATTTTATAACCATCTACACCCATTCAGAAAGTGTCTTTGTATACTTTAAAAAGCAGGACACTCAATTCACAGAAGTCGACGTGTGACAACTTTTTCACTGTAACACAAACATACCATTTTTTTATATGAAAAAATACACATAAACCACGTCTAAGAGCAACAAGGATGTTTTTGGACTTAATTTCTACTTGTAATGGTGGAGCAATGTCCTAAGGCCATGGCCACTATTTTGCACACAATCTGTATATTTTTTCCCAAGAACATACATTATGCACTTTCATATCTGCTATGTGCACTGTGGCGTACGCTCAGATATACGGAGGTGTCGGTGTGAAAACGGACGAGATCCGTCCGTGCACTTTGGCGTACGCTCTGATGTACGCCAGGTATCTGTGGCTAAGAGGGAGATCTGCCCGTACACGGTGGCGTACGCTCAAGTGTACGCCACTCCCCATTGTCGGTGTCTGCAACCGTCCGTGTGCGACTGTTCTGTGGGTGGACTTTCGCTCACCGCGAGCGTACGGAAAACGCACGGTGAGACGGACCGTACGTACGTTTCACCGACCTAACCAGAATAAGGCCCATTATGTAATTTACCAACATTACATAGTCAAAGTGATGTTATCTCAGTAAATAAGTTCTGAGATAACTGTTCTATAATGGTATCATGCAAATAAGTAACATCAATCCGTTGCCTTGTTTCTTATGGACACTTGCATTTGAAGGAAGTTGGATATGAGGTATAGATTTGTAAGTATAGTATAACTAGAGGGAGTTGAGAACAACCAGGTAAGATGTGTATCAGTGTTAGCTACATGGATTGTGAAATTAGTTACAAGAAAACAAAACTGAAATCTACATAATTTAGGAGCAGGTTTTGGAGATGATGATCCATTTATTGATTTATAAATTTATTTATTTTCAGTTTCTTATATAGCGCAGCAGATTCCGTTACAGTTTCTTATATAGCGCAGCAGATTCTGTTACAGCGTCTTATATAGCGCAGCAGATTCCGTTGCGCTTTACAATAGTAGACAGTGATAAAACAAACTGGGTAACAACAGACAGACTTGGAGGGAAGAGGGCCCTGCTGCAAGCTGACACTCTATGGGGCAGGGCTCAACAAAACCCGGGGGCCAGGTCGCCATGGTGACCAGATTCTGCTTCCTGGCGACCAGATTTGCCAGGAAGCAGAACCCCCGGGCAGAGTGGTGGCTTGAATTATGGATAGCAGCAGGCCCCGCAGTGGGTTATACTGTTATATATAACAGCCAGCGCAGCAGCCGGCAGAGCAGTGCACAACTCTCCCGGCTGCCGGGAGATGGACAGGGAGAGGCAGGGAGAGCTGGCAGCAGCGTCTGCTTAAGTAGCGGGTCCCCGTGGCTGGTTATTCTATCAGCACTTACAGCAGCCTTGGGTGCCCCTGTTCTCAGACACGTAAGCAGATGGCCCCACGGTGGGTTATACTGTGCAACATAACAGCTAGCACGGCAGCAGCTCGGTGCACAACTCTCCCGGCTGCAGCTGTATCAGAGCCAGTCAGCACTGAGCTCAAAACTCAAGCACGGAGCTGCAGCGGTAGCTCCTGATTTGTGCGTGAGCCACCTTGACTTTTGTAATAGTCGCGCTGCGGACCTTCTCTGATACAGCGGCAGCCGGGAGAGTTGTGCACCAGTCTACTGGCTGCCGCCGGGCTGGCTATTATATTGAACAGTATAACCCACCGCGGGGCCATCTGCTTACGTGTATGCTAAATGGGGCACCCGAGGCTGCTGTAAGTGCTCCTGATAGGATAACCAGCCACGGGACCCGCTGCTTATGCAGAGGCTGCTGCCAGCTCTCCCTGCCAATCTCTACCTCCTGGATCCTCATCCATGACCCCGCAATGGTGCCCCCCTCCCTGTCATTTTTTTTTCTTGATCTGCCCCTGCCTGGCATCAAGCCAGAAACCCATAGCAATGAACATGTAGGTAAGCAGCACTTATGTGGCATAATATGTCATGGGCATTATGGCGTGTGGTATTATTTGTAATGGGCATAACAGTGTTTGGTTGACTGTGTAATGGGCATTACGGTGGGTGGTATATGTATTGGGCATTTCAGTGTGTGGGATAATGTGTAATGGGCATTACTGTGTTTGGTTTACCCTGTATTGGGCATTACGGTGTGTGGTATATGTAATGGGCATTTTTGTGTGTGGCATAGTATGCAATAGGTTTTATGGTGTGTGGCATAATGTGTAATGGGCATTGTGGCATGTGGTTTAATATGTAATGGGCATGTGACATGTAATAGGCATTATGGTGTTACTTTTTGGCGCACACTTTCACTATTTTTTTCTGGCTCCTTCATTTTCATTCTGGCTCCTAGATTTTTTACAAATTTGTCAAACCCTGCTATAGGGACAGAGGAGGGAAACACAATGACAGGTACCAGTAATAGAAAAGCAGTCCCACCAAGTTACAAGTCCAGAAGGGAAGCTATATAGCTATGGAACTTAAATATGATAGGCTTGCCTGAAGAGGAGAGTTTTCAGGGAACGCTTGAAAGTTTGGAGACTACTGGAGAGTCTTATTGTGCATGGAAGGACATTCCATTCACAATATGACTCAAAATGGATTGCAGTGGCGAGAGTCTGTTATTGGGAAGACAAGTTAGGAGACTATTGCAATAATCAATGCGGGATATAATGAGTGCATGGATAAGAGATTTAGTAGTGTCTTGTGTGAGATGGGTGATCCATGCAAATATAATGTCCTAGATTACCTGGAAGGCTGCATGAATCTTGTTATAGGTATCTTTTCTCATATGTAAATGAGGCATCTCTATTTTCAAATCAAAATCAGGTACCATCGTAATGCTATTATTTGTATAATATTCATTAATATGATGAATATTGGGTCTAGTAGAGTTTGTGAAGAGCTTTGACCTTTTCAGGATCAGACCCTTTCTCACTCTGGAGGCTATTAAATTTCTTATTTATGCCCTTTCATATCTCTGACCATTGGAACCTCTTGTTCTCTGTTCTTACTCTCTTATGCCTACACCCTCTCAAGTCTATCCTGAATGAAGCTCCTTGTTTCATCTTCCAAAGTTATCGGTCTGATTCCATCTTTCCTCTCCTTTAACTCCATCTCAGTACTACATCTAGATTAACCTCCTAAATCACAGTTTTCAAGCGCTCATTCTACTCCACCTCCTGTATCTCAAATCTTCTAGTCTCCCTGCTCTTAATTTGATTGTCAACTTGCCTAATCATTGATTATTTCCTCCCACTCCCATATTCAAGACTGTCTCCTACTGCTCTTCTCCTCTAGAACTCACTCGCTTGCTTTATGTCTATATAACTCCAGCCTCCTATTATGCAGTCTCCAGCCAATTGTGTAAGTATCTACTGCTGGAGGTATAAGACCTGGTAGTATCCTAAGTATCAGTGTGTGTGTGTGTGTGTGTGTGTGTGTGTGTGTGTGTGTGTTGTACAATAAGGGAACAATGGGTGGCTTTTGTAAGCAAAAGACCCTCACAGTGTGTCAAAAGACCCTCACAGTGTGTTGGAGTTCTGTAACAGTTTGGCAGGGGAACTGAGGTGAGCCTGTGAGATCGGTTTGTCCAAAACCATCTCTAGTTAAAACTCCCACCAAGGAACAGATACTGTAACTTATGAAGTTTTACAAAAAGAGATAAAATTGTTAAAACCGTTCAAACATGCAAAAGTGACCCAATAAATAAAGACAGTTCTAAAGCGATCTCACTAATAATGACTACTGTAAAACATATATTAAGGTTATATGGTTAGTTTAGGGCAGGGGTTCCCAAACTTTTTTGAATCACGGCACCCTAGATAGAGCATCAAAATATTTTCAAGGCACCCCTAGGCCAAATGCTTCCGGGAAAAAAAATAATTAAATTAAGTGCATTGTGTTTATATGTCACAGTTATCTGGTGAGGGTCAGGATTTGCTTCTGTTTGTCCACATATATTATGATTGGCAGCCACAAGCACTGGTTTTGCCTGGTACATTGACCATAAATAATATGAATTGATCTTGGTCCACCAACCCAAGGCACCCCTGCAAGTGTCCTGCAAGTGTCCTGAGGCACCCCAGGGTGCCTAGGCTCACAGTTTGGGAACCTCTGGTTTAGGGGTTACAAAATGTTAAAGGTGAAACTAATTAAGTAGATAATCCAAAAGTCATGGTAGACTTGCAGTGATTTACAGTCTCTACATATGCTGCTACAAACAGAATGACTTCATAGGTATTGACACCAACTCTTCTCCCATTCCCTCCAAGGACCCACGAACTGCAACAGGTACTAGAGTTGCATGTTGCCTCTGCTCATCATGTTAAGCGCTACACAACACCGCCAAACATCAGTTGTGCCCCATATAGATTGAGACATTTCCATACCTCCCAACGTCCCTTTTTTTGGGATGTTCCTGCATCCCACCCGTGGCCGGCAGTGTCCTGTGGCGGTGCAGTTGGAAGTCCCCCCCCCCTGTCACCCTGAATAGACTCTATTCCTGCAATCAGGGGGGCTGGGGGCATAGACAGCAGCTCACGGAGCTACTGGGCATGCCCCCACAGCGGCGAAAATGGGGCATGGCCTCGCGTGAGAACCGCAAGTATAGGTCACACCCCCTTTCATCATGCCACACCCCCGAAATTTTCAGCCCACCTCCTGCGCGCTATTGAGTGTCCCTCCACCACCTAATTGAATGTTGGGAGGTATGCATTTCACTGGTGTGAATTCAACATACAGTATTGGTCGATTCTAAAATGGCCTTTAATAGTATTTTAATTATGGACACTATGGAAGTAGAGTAGAGTATCCAAAGATGGCTTACAAAAAAATCTATGATTCATCCAGAGCGATGCACAGTGAAAGCAGACAGCAGCTATGGCTTATTGAGCACCTTATTACTATTAAACTGTATAATAACCAGACAACCCTTTCAAATCTTAAAGTCACCAGTTTTGATTTATGTCAGGATGACTGGTCCTCTTCAAGTTAGTAAATCATTGTGATATTTTCTCGGAATTTAATTAAAGAAGTGACTGAGATTTTCCAAGTATGAGACAGAGACGTATTTGTTTGCTAAAATCTGCTAACTATTCTGTTTTGATTGGAAATGGCTGCAATTGTTCTCGGTAAAATTGTGCAGATCGGGCTTTTTCTCTTCATGGTAATTTAATGACAGTTCACACTGAGCATTGTTAAGGCAGTATACAAATTTGAGCTCTTAATTTAGAACAAAATTTCCCTGTCAACCACAAAGTATATTTGCCAAATGTTTATAAATTAGGTGTTTAATCTTCATCTCTAAATAGCGGTTCCTCTATATGCCTTCCAGTTAATCTGTGTACATTATGGATATGATGAGAAGTAAATAGATATTAAGCCTTTTCTACCCAGAAGCTGCGTTGAGAGTTACAAACCACTTTATTTTACATTTCTATCACAGGACTATTTGAAATCTATTAAATAGCTTTTTATCCTCCTGTGTGTTTTTTTTTTTTAACTTTGATTGCTTATAATCATGGCGCCACTTAGAAATCATGGATTTAAAGTACGAGCGAATGACTTGCATGATTGTTTTGTTGCGTCGCTGTATAAGAGGCGATTAAGGATATTGTCCAAAATATTATTTATTTCAAATCATGTGGTCATGGTTCTGAGAAATTTTCTTTAACTGTGCCACCTTGTGGTTGAAGCAGAAAGTGGGCGGGCCTAGTTTAAATGGGCAGGGTTTACTGGCAGGACACACAAGATGTTATCTACAAAAAAATTAATTGCACCCACAGATGAAAAAAAAAGTAGGGCCAAGGCCTTGTCAAAGCTGGCTCAGAGGAACTATAACACTATGAGCCTCATTATCCTTGACTTAATCTTGGTTTGGTGACACAATCAGAGGCATTTTTTTATTGATTGCAAATTGCACCAATTTCAGCCAAAAGTGCACCCATGACATGCTCTGGCGTTGGTTCTGTGCTAGACATATTTGCGTTCCTTTTTCTTTTATGTCTTTCATAGGTCATCTACTATCTTATGCTAATGCAAGAAGAGAGATAAACAGGGCCTGGGTACTGGGGGCATGGTCAACTTAAGAGGGCAGGCAGCGATAGCAGATTACAGACTTCCATCCAATATAACTTTGTACTCTACTCTTTTATAAGGCCCCTGTTTTTTAGAGCTATAATTAAACCATACTTGCCTACTTTTGAAAACTAGTTTCAGGGAGATTATAATTGACAATAGAATTTAGCAAAGCACCCCATTGAGGGGGGCGTGTCATGCTCCACCCAAAGGGCGTGTCTAGTTCCATATATGGAGAGATTGTGAAAAGAGATTGTGAACATGGCACCTAGAAACGTGGTTGTGTAATTTAAAATGACTTATAGCCAAACGTAGATGAGCCCCAAAGCAGTTAGTAAGAGCTACTATACTTGGTAAAGTGCTGGGAAATGGTGCTGATGATTCAATGTAAATTTATCTATCTCTCATTCCTTTTTTCTCCAAAAATGTACCAGTGTAATGTGGGCTAGGTGAAATGAGGGAGATTGCTAGACTAATGAGGGAGAGAGGGAGATTGCTGCTATTTCAGGGAGTCTCCTGCAGAATGCAGGAGGGTAGGCAACTATGAATTGAACAGTATTACTCCTTTTCCACTAGACAAGCTGGGTCACACTGACCCGGGTTACCTGTTTCCACTGCCCCTGGACTTGGGAGCATCCCGGGTCCAACCCAGGTAACTACCGGTTTGGAATCCCGGGTCAGTGGACCTGGGATTTTGCCTTGGGGTGCGTTTCCACTAGCAAAAAAAAAAAAAAAAAGGTTTGCCGTGCAAATTCTCTGGTTATTTTTGCTAGCGGAAAAAGGTTTTATTATGTTGTTTTATATGTAGTTTTGTTTGTACTATTGCAGATAACAGCATCTCCAAGCAGTTGTACCGAAGCTTCTCTCCTGTGTGTCTTTCCTACCCTACAACATACCTCCCAACATGACCCTCTCCAGGAGGGACACCATGCTCTGTTCCTGGTCTTCCCTCTGATCGTATGACTGCCATCACCTGCATTGAAACACCTTTCTTATCACTGAACCTGTTCAAAACAGGTGATGGTAATCATACATTCAGAGGGAAGTCCAGGAGCAGAGCATTGCTTCTCTCCTGGCATGGGTCATGTTGAGAGGTATCAACCGACGGGTCCCGATATCTGCGTTCTCCCCATTGCATAGCATTCATGTAACTTATTTCCAGGCAGTTGCAAGTAAAAAGTAAATGTAATGCAAAACAGGAAAAAGCTAAAACTGCCCCATCTATCCAACCGCCCGAGCGTTTCAGGGAGACCTTTAAAGTGTCGATTCCGCATGACTGGCTAATTGATTGTTGCAGCCGAGGTTAATTCATTAATTAGTTGCAGACTTGAATTAAAGATTGCAGCCCTTCTCGGCTTTTCATTAATAGGCTCGTAGGGGAAAAAAAGAAAGAAAGAGAGAACCTTTATTAGTACATAAATGAGTGTTTAAAATCCTTGCATAAAGTAATACGTCCGCGGTGCTTTCATTAAACAAACCTATAAAATGACTTGCTTCATTATGTATTTTAGTTATTTTCTCTTCATCCCCTGATATCTGTTCACCTTATTTTTCCCTTTGCAAGCCGGTTTTAAATGCCTATTTGAAATCAATTTCTCTAATAATGGGTTTAATGAGCTCATCAATTAAGGCTGCCATAATGGAATGTAAGTGTGTGGTTTCAGTTATCAGTTAAACTCTGTAACTAATTTCCATGCTTCATCTATCAAGAACGAATGGCTAATATTGTTTTGCTTCTGCTGTAGTACGATAGGGAGACCCGCAGCCCTTCTCCTCTAATGTCCAAGAGTCCTAAATGTCTTCTCGCAGGGAGGGGGGGGGGGTCCGGTGATAACAATGGGGACCTTTCCTGTACACAGAATCCATGAAGGTGTGGTGGATACAGCATAAGTGGAAGCATCGTAACTATTAATAATGAAGGACATTTTTACACTTATTAGATACACTGATGGCTGCACGGGCGTAGAGCCTTATTACCTTTCTTAGTGTTATAGAAGGGCCAGCCTTTTCTCCTGTGAGCCATTTGGTAATCAGCTAAAGTAGACAATTGATTGGAACGAGCCAGGGATTCCAATTATTGCATTTTCAAATATAATTAGAAAAAAAAAATATTGTAAGTAATCAGTGTGTTTCATGCTGAGCAATTATCTAATGCTAAAGAGCTTGGAGAGCAGAGAAGCCAGGGCCATTTCTGTGGGGTTTTGGTGGCAAGAAGGACCATAGTGAGAGCAAATGCCCCCTTCATCATTACACCCTTCCTAGCGAATGAGAGTACCCCCATCAACCCCACCCTATTACGTGGATTGAGAGTACCACCTGCCTCACTACAAATCTGACAAAACCACCATCCTCCTGGACACACATACTAAAATAGGAACAGTGCGCGTTGCAGGCACGCAGCAACAGTTTATACCGTAATGCGTACTACACATTATGCCACACAACGTGTTGCCTGCTACACATTATACCAGTCGCCCTAATGCCTATTATATATTATACCACATGCCGTAATGCCCATGACATATTATACCACATGCCATAATGCCCATTAGACATAACACCACACACCTTAATGCCTATTACAAATTATACCACATGCTGTAATGCCCATTACACTTTATACCACACACCTTAATGCCATTACATGTTATACCACAATGGCGTAATGCCCATTACATATTATACCACACACTGTAATATCTATTACATATTATGCGACATAAGTGCTGCTTACCTACATGCTTGTTGCCAGGGGTTGCATCCTCATTGCCAGGAGTTACATGCTTGTTGTCAGAGGTTTCTTGTTCAATGCCAGGGGGTTACATACTCCTTGCCAGGGATTTCATGCGCATTGCCAAGGGAGATTACATGCTCGTTGCCCAGAGGGAAGTACATGCTCATTGTCCAGGGGGGATCACATGCCTGTTGCCCAGGTGGATTACATGCTCATTGCCCAGGGGGATTACACACTTGTTGCCCTGGGGGAGTTTACATGCTCGTTGCCCAGGGGGTTAAATGCTTGTAGCAACCTCTATTGGGGAGATTGTCCCCTGTTCATTCAGCACAGCTCCACCTATTGGGGAGATGGCAACAGTGGTGGTATTGCTACATCCCCTCAACAGAGCGCCCCCTATCTGTGGGATAAGGAAATTGATGCCTTCATCTGTGCTTACAGCGGCCTCTATTGGCCATCTTAGAATGCATGGAGAACCATACGTAGAATTAAAAGCTTGATTGGAATACAAATAACCGTACACGGTTGGAACTCTGGATCCAACAACCCTAGGGGCTCCCTTCTACAGCCCAATTGCTCTTTTACCTTACGGAGAGCCACTAACCTCCCAGGAACTCTAAGCTGAAAGTACTGTGTGCTCTTACAGGGTGCGCAGCGCCACCCTGTGGACAGTTCATAGACTGTACCTTTTCCTATGCATTTTATAGGGACATTATTGTAGTGCCTGTAAGCAAAGGTTGTTTCTTAATGTTACATGAGCTTGCCGTGAATAGCTAGTATTACCATTGACGGTTATGCAACTGAAATGTTTTGTTAAGTTACCGTAATGAATATCGCTTAAATCTTTGTCACCAAACTGTTGTGTATAATCTTATTTGTGGGGTCCTCCCTGGGGTGTCCTATCCGCTGCCACTGGCTCCTATTGAAGAGATCATCCAGAATCCCAACGTGGCCAGAGCCGTCTCATCAAGAATCAGGTACAACATCACACCATTCCGTTGCAGGGGTCCTGTCATACATACGTCTGCGGCTTTTCATGTTTATTATTCAGCTCAGTTGCACAGTCTGTCATGTATATTTACAAAACAAGAAAAGATTTTATTTGCTCTTTCAATGCTTTTATTGAACATTCACAATTCTATAAAGGATGGACTCACCCAGTCCAGTGAACATAAACACATTGATCTTCAGTCTTTTCATTAAAAGCCATGATCCACAAAACTGGAAAAGTTATATAAAAAAAAAAAAAAAGACAATCGAGTTGAAAACTGGACACAGGGGCGATGCCCAGCATGAAACCCAAGCCGTGAAATATGGCGGTTAATATAGTAATATGATCTGTCGTACGTAGATCCGTACTGTTGAGTAGGTATTGATAAATCTTTCTCTTTTTATTGAACTTTTGCACAATTCTTCTTCTTATCTGGCAGCAGACACAGTCTATTAAACATACGTCCTGAGGGCCGATCACAAGATGTCAGTAGTCTATTCAGATCACTCCTTGTGGTCCACTTCACTGGGCAACCAATGGGCTTTAACGCTTAATTTGGATTGCCAAATTTACCATCCTTACCCTATTCCCAGTCATCTTGTTGCAGAAGAACCGTCCAAGATGAAAGCTTGAAACTCATGTCCATAAACAAATGTAGGCCCTACAATCATAAGCTGTCTAAGTGCAGCACAAAGCTTTTATATCCATCAATCCATCCTTGATACGTTAACAGTCTTGCGAGAGGAGAGAGAAAATGGTGGTCAAAATACCGGCATTGGAATCTGGACAGTTACAAATCTGAAGGTAAGTATTAGGGCTAGAGTTAGGGGTTAGGCACTAGGGGGAGGGTTAGGCTGTGGGAGGAAAGGGTTAGGGTTAGACTGTGGGAGGAGAGGGTTAGGCTAAAGGAAAGGAGGGTCATGGTTAGGCTATGGGAGGAGAGGGTTAGGGTTAGGCTGTGGGAGGAGAGGGTAAGGGTTAGGCTGTGAGAGGAGATGGTTAGGCTAAAGAAAGGAGGGTCATGGTTAGGCTATGGTAGGGGAGGGTTAGGGTTAGGCTGCGGGAGGAGAGGGTTAGGCTGCGGGAGGAGAGGGTTAGGGTTAGGCTGCGGGAGGGGAGGGTTAGGCTAAAGGAAAGGAGGGTCATGGTTAGGCTATGGTAGGGGAGGGTTAGGCTGCGGGAGGGGAGGGTTAGGGTTCGGCTGTGAGAGGAGATGGTTAGGCAAAAGAAAGGAGGGTCATGGTTAGGCTATGGGAGGGGAGGGTTAGGGTTAGGCTGCGGGAGGGGAGGGTTAGGCTGTGAGAGGAGATGGTTAGGCTATGGGAGGAGAGGGTTAGGGTTAGGCTGCAAGACAGGTGGCTTAGTGTTAGGGAGAATGTAAAGTTTAAAGTACTTAAATGTACATTTTAATCCCAAAATGTATCAAGATTAATCCTGACTGATCTTGCACCCAACCATTTGTGAGGGGTGTGGATCAGTTGGTCACCAGCAAGTTGTTAGTCATTAGGTCGACATGCATTTAGGTCAACATGTGTCTAGGTCGACATACAGGAAGGTCGACATGAGTCTAGAGTGACATGGGTTAGGTAGACAGGGTCATAAAGTTGACAGGGTCATTAGGTCGACATGGGTTAGGTCGACAGCCAAAAGGTCAACATTAGGTTTTTCACAGTTTTTTTACCGAAATGTCGACACAGTCGGCATGGACACAGGTTAAAGTCCCCTCGCATGGTTCGCTGCGCTCGCCATGCTTCGGGCTCGGTACACTCTTTTATATTCCCACCACGCCCTTGTGGATGGTAGGGCATGAAATACCGCCTGTCAGCACGTCGGCTCGAAAAAAAAGGAAAAATCCCATGTCGACCTTTTGACTGTCGACCTAGACTTATGTCGACCTAGACTGATGTCGACCTTCCTGCATGTTGACCTAGACATATGTCGACCTAAATGCATGTCGACCTAATGGTGTCGACCTAATGACTGTCTAACAACGTGCTGGTGACCCAATGACCATATCCCCTTGTGAGAGCTACAGGGTGCATCTAGTTTGAGCAAGATGGCTGCAACTGTGACCAGGAATGAGAAGTGAGAAACTGTATGTGCCCTAGGAAGGGCACTAGCAAACCCATATACCTAGATATGGCAGGATGAAACACTAGTGCCCGATGGTTTCGATGGGGGTATATGTTACAAAGCCCTAGTTACTCCTGTGCAATTTGGCCACGTCCTGTGTTTATTCCCCGCAAACATACAATTTTAATAATGGACAAGCTACTTGTGTAGCAGATTTATTCATTATCTGGTTGTAGGCTCCATAATAGAATTTATTCACGCTGCAGTATGACATTACGGACTGTCCTTAAAGGTCCATACACACTGACCGGCACCGACGGAGGGGGGAGGACAGCGTTGCATAGCGGAGCGCTATGCAAAGCCGCCCTGAAAGCCGCTCATCTGCTGGTATAACAGCAGCGCCCACCACTCATCGCCCGGCCATACACACAGGGTGGCTTTGAGCTGAAAGCCGCTCAAACCTGCTGTTTTGAGAGACTTTTAGCTCAAAGTCACCTAGTGTGTATGGGCCTTAACTGTGGAAATTGTCCAAAAAGTAGCTCATTGCTACAGTGGGTAATGTTATGTAAATGCCGAGCTCTGCAACACTTTGCATTGTGAAACTTGCTATATTTTGGATGAAATGTAATAGGATGAGAGATTCAGAAAGTGAGAGAATTGGAGAGAATTCTCCAGGTTTTTTAAAGCGGCAATCATTTACATTGCAAAATCAAACTGGTTTTGCAGTGTAAATGATTGCTGCTTTAAAAAAACTGGAGATTTCTTACCAGATCTCTCACTTTTTAAATCTCTCATCCTATTAAACTTCCCCCTTGATATTTTAACGGATTCGGTATGAAATCCCGGCGGTCGGGATCCCGGCGTTTAAAATCCTGACGCCGGAATCCCGACCGCCGAAATCCCGACAAGGGGGGGACGTGGATCGCCACCCCTTGCGGGCTCGCTGCGCTCGCCACGCAGCGGGCCCGGTGCCTCACTACGCTCGGCACGCTTATTTATTCTCCCTCCAGGGGTGTCGTGGACACCCACGGAGGGAGAAAGTGTCTGGATTTCGGCGGTCGGGATTCTGAACGCCGGGATCCCGACCGCCGGGATTTTAACTGCATCCCATTTTAACAGCCCTGACAGGAACCTTTCTGGGCTTCTTATGCAGTCAAAAACTCTGATACTTGCAGACATAGTATAGCACAATTAAATAAATGAACATATGAAAGAAGAGGAAGCAAGTGAACAAAAACAGTCACAGTGTTCAGTATTTACCGTCTTGAACAATCATAATAGCATCTGATGTTATGGGAACAATTCTGATGGTCCCCACAATCACAGAGCTTGGGGGATGCTATGTGCATACCGCTAGTGTCCACTAGATGGCATGATATGTTTTGTTTTTTCAAAGAGCATACAGGAATATCTCAGGACTAGGTGATTCATCGCGCCCTACGGGCGCTCTTCACACCGTCGTAAGGGGCTGCGCCCCCTTAATTTGTGAACGTTTGTATATGAGAAATATGGATAGAATTGTATGAAAGATGCCCTGTATTGCAACTTAGGTGTCCGCGAATCGCGGGAGGGGGGGTCGCGGGGGGTGCCGCGAATTGCAGGAGGGGGGTTGTGGGGGGGTGGATGCTGCGAATCGCGGGAGGGGAGGGATTGCAGAGAATCGCGGGAGGGGGGTCGCGGGGTGGGTTGCTGCAAATTGCGGGAGGGGGGTTACGGGGGCGGGGGGTTGCGGCAAATTATGGTAGGGGGGGTCGCGGGGGGTGTGCCATGAATCACGGGAGGGGGGTCACAGGGTGGGTGCCGAGAATCGCGGGGGTGGGGGTTGCGGGGGGTGGGGGGATGTGACGCGAATCGCCACAAGAAAAAATCAACACAGAAAGGTCAACACATGTAAATGTTGACATAAGTGTGGCACTTCATTGGTGTCCATGTAGACACATGAGAATGAATATGAAAACATTCAAAAATGAAAAAAAAATTCAAAAACTCATGTCAACCTTTTTCATTGTCGACCATAGCCATGTCAGTGTTTTCCATGTGCAATTTAATTCTGGAGCTGCCGCGAATTGCGGGAGGGGGGGCCGCGTGGGTGGGTGCTGCGAATCGCGGGAGGGGGGGTTACGGGGCGGGGGTTGCGGCGAATCATGGGAGGGGGGGTCGTGGGGGTGTGCCATGAATCACGGGAGGGGGGGTCACGGGGTGGGGTGCCGAGAATCGCGGGGGAGGTGTGTGTGTGTGTGCCGTGAATCGCGGGAGTGGGGGTTGTGGGGGGGGGGGTGGGGGGGGGTGACGCAAATCGCCACAAGAAAAAATCAACACAGAAAGGTCAACACATGTAAATGTTGACATAAGTGTGGCACTTCATTGGTGTCCATGTAGACACATGAGAATGAATATGAAAACATTCAAAAAATGAAAAAAAAAATTCAAAAACTCATGTCAACCTTTTTCATTGTCGACCATAGCCATGTCAGTGTTTTCCATGTGCAATTTAATTCTGGAGCTGCCGCGAATTGCGGGAGGGGGGGCCGCGTGGGTGGGTGCTGCGAATCGCGGGAGGGGGGTTACGGGGCGGGGGTTGCGGCGAATCATGGGAGGGGGGGTCGTGGGGGTGTGCCGTGAATCACGGGAGGGGGGGTCACGGGGTGGGGTGCCGAGAATCGCGGGGGAGGTGTGCGTGTGTGTGCCGTGAATCGCGGGAGTGGGGGTTGTGGGGGGGGGTGGGGGGGGGTGACGCAAATCGCCACAAGAAAAAATCAACACAGAAAGGTCAACACATGTAAATGTTGACATAAGTGTGGCACTTCATTGGTGTCCATGTTGACACATGACAATGAATATGAAAACATTCAAAAAATGAAAAAAATCTTCAAAAACTCATGTCAACCTTTTTCATTGTCGACCATAGCCATGTCAGTGTTTTCCATGTGCAATTTAATTCTGGAGCTGCCGCGAATCACGGGGGGTGCCGCGAATTGCGGGAGGGGGCGGTCGCGGGGTTGGGTGCCGCGAATCGCGGGAGGGCGGGGTTCACAGGGGTTCCGGTGGGGGGTTGCCGCGAATTGCGGGAGGTGGGGGGTCACGGGGGGTGCCGCGAATCGCGGGAGGGGGGGGTTGCGGAAGGGTGTGACGCGAATCGCCACAAGAAAAAATCAACACAGAAAGGTCAACACATGTAAATGTTGACATAAGTGTGCCACTTCATTGGTGTCCATGTTGACACATGACAATGAATATGAAAACATTCAAAAAATGAAATAAATCTTCAAAAACTCATGTCAACCTTTTTCATTGTCGACCATAGCCGTGCCAGTGTTTTGCATGTGCCATTTAATCCTGGGGCTGCCGCGAATCGCGGGGGGTTCCGCGATTTGCGGGAGGGGGGGGGGTTGCGGGGGGTGGGTGCCGCGAATCGCGGGAGAGCGGGGTTCATGGGGGTTCCGGTGGGGGGTTGCCGCGAATTGCGGGAGGGGGGGGTCGCGGGGGGTGCCGGGGTGCCGCGAATCGCCGGAGGGGGGGTTGCGGGGGGTGTGACGCGAATCACCACAAGAAAAAAAATCAACACAGAAAGGTCAACACATGTAAATGTTGACATAAGTGTGGCACTTCATTGGTGTCCATGTCGACACATGAGAATGAATATGAAAATATTCAAAAAATGACAAAAAAACTTCAAAAACTCATGTCAACCTTTTTCATTGTCGACCATAGCCATGTCAGTGTTTTCCATGTGCAATTTAATTCTGGAGCTGCCGCGAATCACGGGGGGGGTGCCGCGAATTGCGGGAGGGGGGGGTCGCGGGGGTGGGTGCCGCGAATCGCGGGAGGGCGGGGTTCACAGGGGTTCCGGTGGGGGGTTGCCGCGAATTGCGGGAGGTGAGGGGTCACGGGGGGTGCCGCGAATCGCGGAGGGGGGTTGCGGGGGTTGTGACGCGAATCGCCACAAGAAAAAATCAACACAGAAAGGTCAACACATGTAAATGTTGACATAAGTGTGCCACTTCATTGGTGTCCATATCGACACATGACAATGAATATGAAAAAATTAAAAAAATTAAAAATAAATCTTCAAAAACTCATGTCAACCTTTTTCATTGTCGACCATAGCCATGTCAGTGTTTTGCATGTGCCATTTAATCCTGGGGCTGCTGCGAATTGCGGGGGGGGGGGGGGAAGTGCCGCGAATCGCGGGAGGGGGGTCGCAGGGGGGGTGCCGCCAATCGTGCAAGGGGGGGTCGCGGGGGGGTTCTTTTTGCCGCGAATCGCGGGAGGGAGGTCGCGGGGGAGGGTTTGCCGCGATTCGCGGGAGGGGGGGTCGCGGGGTGGTGGTTATGCCGCAAATTGCGGGAGGGGTCGTGGGGGGGTTCTTTTTGCAGCGAATCGCGGGAGGGGGGGTCGCGAGGGTGTTTTTGCTGCGAATCGCGGTAGGGGGGTCGCGGGGGAGCGGGTGTTTTTGCCGCGAACCGCGGGAGGGGGGGGGCGCGCGGGGGGGGAGGTTTTGCCGCAAATCGCGGGAGGGGGGCGCTCACCTGGTGGCTGTGGAGTAGCAGTGCTGGGCAACATGGGAAGGCAGTGGGTGTCTGGTACTGTCTGTGGGCTCACTGGGCTGGTTCTCTGTCACATACCTCCCAACATGACCCTCTCCAGGAGGGACACAGTGCTCTGTTTCTAGACTTCCCCTTAATGTATGATTGCCATCACCTGTTTTAAACAGGTTAATTTCTCAGAAAGGTGTTCAGCACAGATGAAGGCAATCACACATTAAAAGGAAAGTCCAGGAACAGAGCGTTATAGACACAGACACCCACTTTGAGTGACAGATGTAGCCAAATATATAGGAGATGAGTGAATTCACATCAAATCTAAATTGTTTTTTTATAAAACAGCCACCAACTGACCTCTGACAACACAATAGTAAAGAAAATTATTGGAGAAAACGTTATCAAAATATGAATTAAAAAAAAATGCTTATTTAAAATTCCTGAATTAAATCAGACTGAATCAGTAATTTTGCATAGGAAAAAAATCATGGTTAAATATTGTTGTTATATTAAATCCTGTTCTAAATCAGATCCATCAGACGTACATTTAAAAAAAAAGTGAATACATTGACAACCCTGGAGGAGATTTATCAAAGCTTGTTGAGATAATGTGGAGTGAGGTAAAGTTACAATCAATTAACTACTAACTGCCATTTTACAGGATCTTTGAATAATTATAGTTAGGGGCTATTTGTCTCTTTGCAATCCCCATAGACCTAAACTTGGGAATTTGTCATCCCTCTTTCACTCCTTTTTGATATTTTCATTTAGTCTAATTTTTGTTATCACTCAATATGAATGATAAATGGTGCTTGAACCAAGCAGCTCCTAACTGTCATTTTTCAAACACACGGCCATTAGGAGCTGATTGGCTGTAGCACCATTTGTTATTCATAAGGAGTGATAACCTGAATATCACTTGATAAATCTGCAAAAAAATTTAAACTTTCGTTGAAATATTAATAGCAATTTCAAGTACCCCAGTTTCCCCTTTCTCAACATATTTTAGCAATTCTGTGGTGCTGGGGAGTCCAGTGGTGAAATTCATATGGACCATGAGGTATGACCAAGAGGTACATCTCCTATATATTTGGCTACATCTGTCACTCAAAGTGGGTGTCTGTGTCTATAACGCTCTGTTCCTGGACTTTCCTCTTAATGTGTGATTGCCTTCATCTGTGCTGAACACCTTTCTGAGAAATTAACCTGTTTAAAACAGGTGATGGCAATCATACATTAAGGGGAAGTCTAGAAACAGAGCATTGTGTCCCTCCTGGAGAGGGTCATGTTGGAAGGTATGTGACAGAGAACCAGCCCAGTGAGCCCACAGACAGTGCCAGACACCCACTGCCTTCCCATGTTGCCCAGCACTGCTACTCCACAGCCACCAGGTGAGCGCCCCCCTCCCGCGATTTGCGGCAAAACCTCCCACCCCGCGCGCCCCACCCTACCGCGATTCGCAGCAAAAACACCCCCGCGACCCCCCTCCCGCGATT